>NW_010126923.1:0-23680 GCF_000699245.1 Pterocles gutturalis | reverse complement strand
CCTTCCCCTACCTCTCCTTACCCAGCAGCTTCAGTAAAGAACTTTTAACACTTGGCTAATAGAAATTAAAAGAAAGGCCATATGCACAAAACAGTATTGTCAGCATTTTGGTTATAATCCATCTCAGAAATTACATAGCTGCACAATGAAAGGGAAAAAGATCGTGTTGCATCAGCAAGCGTTAATGAGCGTTCAACACTGACTGGCTTTAGATTTCATCCCAATCACACCAAACCAAAAAACAACCACTGAACAGGTGTTTAGTAGACAAAAAAAACCACACAGATACAACTAAAACCACACAAGATACAAAAATTAAGGGCACTTCACACAACACAAGGTTTTATTCTATTTTTTACCTTTGATAGCCCTTTCCACTTTGACTTCAAGACAAATAAGAGAAATAAAGCAAAAAAGGAGAATGACGAGTAAATGAGAAATAATTAATGGGTAAAAAAAGCAAAGTGACTCAAGTTCATGGATGCCTTTCCCTTTGCTCTATAAGCTGTATCTGACTCCTGAAAAAAACCTTCAAAAGAAAAAATAGTAAGAGAGTGTTTTCTTTAAGGGGAGACAGAACTAAGCATGAGCAATGCTCAACTCAAAGATATAATGACGAAATGATGGTTAGCACTCTCATAACAGACTTGGCAGTGTACAGAACGAGGCCATTGTATGTTCATTCCCTGATCTGTGGAAGACTAACCTGCAAAGACCTATGGACAGCTCTTAAAGCAGTTTTCCTAGTCTCCTTTATATTCAATGGAAAGGGATAACCACCCAGAGCAGGGAATTTGGATTTCATCGCTCTTCAGTTACTGCTGAAACTAGGTATTAACAATGGCACATACATGTTGATTTAGTTTCTAAATATATTTATAAACCTTAAAATATCTTCAGTTTAAAAGAAACATCAAGGCATGCAGAAAATGGTAAGCTGAATCATGGTACTGCATGAAGCCATCCCATGGTGCACACTGGAAAGATGATGCCTGTCTTACCCTGGCAACAGAACATTAATACGACAATATGTACATCTTTACCTCCTGCCATTGTCAGAGCCGCATCAAGTGCGGGACGAACTTCTTTTCCCAGCTGTTCTTGAACTCTACTTCCAAGCAAAGGTCCAACATCTGTAGGCATGGAGAGATAAAAAACCCATTACACTAGGTCAATTTAAACTACCTCTTAGCATAGGTGCTTTCAGACTCTTACTTAACAAACTACACATATATTATTAAAATTTCCCCAAGGCCTGACAGTCAGAACTTAATGACAGAAGATAACACAGGAAACACAGTTCTCCTTTAGCTAGCTATAGGCCTACAAATGAAAGCAGTAGATCAAAATATGGTGGAGAATATTCATTAGCACTTAACCATATAGGTAAAGACACATAAAATTTCAACAAACTACAAAACACGTATTTCATTGCATTTACTACTTTTTGGGGAACAGATTTTTTTTTTTTCCCAAAAGCTGTCTTAAGAGGACAGGAATTCTGTGGCATACTCTTTCACTACACGGTATGTTTTTATAGTGTAAGAGAAACAAGAAAATTAATTCTTTTCCTTTCTCCTGTTCCTCATGTATCCAGCAATGTCAAGGTCACCCACAATGCAGACCTGTCAGCTATCCCTGTTGAAATCCCTTAAGAGCGTTAAGCACACGTCTAGCAGCCCCTGCCCCCTCACGCAGTGCACTGGCCGCTGATGCTCACAGTGCAACCTTCTTGCTTACCCACTGCTATCCCCACCTCCAAACCCTCCTGTCTCGCTGCCCACAAACAGAAATGAAGCTTAGATCGGCAAGACAACAGAAAAACGCCAGAGTTTGGTGAAGCATCTTAATGTAACATATCTTTAGGTAGTCGCTGGGTCCCCTCCACTTTCTGATCACAGTAAACAGCTTTTTGAGTTTTTGTTCTTGATGAGATTGGGAATACCATGTGGTACAGAAGCATTCATTACTGTCAGTACTGTCATGTCTGGCTTGGAATAAGAATTTTTATCAAGCAGAAAACACTTTTCAGCATTTCCTTAGGGTGGGCAAACTGAACTCGTTTACATTTCTCTCGAGGTTTATGCTACTGTTGATTCCCTTAGAATTAAATCCTTTTGTCCCCAGGCACCACACACTTAATTCTGGTATTTCAAGAAAATAAAAGTTATCTTTATCTATTGATGAACACTCTCATCGCAGATCCAGCTAGGTTCCTGTTAACTAACGTATTAAACTAGCATTGAGAACAAATCAATATTTAATTTGAAATACCATTTCAGAGTACCTGGTAGGCTACAAGCTAGTATTTGAAATTCACATGTCAATTTCTTATTATTATTGTTATTAGTACTATTACTGTTATTACAGTGTTAAAGATGACACACATTTTTTTAGAACAAAGTGTTCCTGCCCAGAATTAAGTAGGAATATTACTTAACTACTAGTACTTTCACAACCACATTCAGCGTACTTTAGTAGCCTCATATAGATAAGACACATTGACCTCAGGGTATGCCCAGCTGGTTCCATTGAAAACTAACTTGAAAATACATTTTAAACCTAGACAGAAGCATGGATTCTGGGCATGGTAAGTCAATTCATGACAAGTAAGACTATGCTGCCACAGCTGCATAGTTTGATCTGAGCAACAATCTTGTTTAACATCAGTTTTGGTATTTCTGTATTTCACTTCAGTCTGAAATGCTGACCTGTACACATTATTAACACCCACTAACAATGTACCTTGAATTCAAATCTGCACTGAATATAGCCAGCCCTTTCTATTATTATCAGTTTTGGAAAGTGACGCTTAAATTTAAAAAAAAAAAAATCAGTGGTTTGGTTGCTTCTGTTTACTGCAAGCTTTAAAAGGTGATGCTTTATATTGTAACTGTGCTGAAGGGGAAAGTGCAGCAGTTGTATTTCAAGTTTTATCTCCTGCTCTTCACCTGCTCATCCTGAAATGGCAAATATGTTAAGCAGCTTTAGAAAGATGATAAGCTTATACCTCAACTTCTAGCTGAGTAGAGGACAAAGATATAACAACAAAAATAAACAAATACAGACATCTCTCACTCATTGGAACCATCAAAACAGCTAGTAGCTTTGTTCATTGACATTTGGCTCTACAGTTAGTAACTGAGGAATAATATTCTAAAAACATTAAGTATTAGTGATTACTGAACTATAAAGAGGAAAATAAAGTATTAGCCTAACTTATTGTATAAGCAATTCAATAGAAGACTTATTTCAGAAAATAATATGCATTACACCAGCTCCAAGACATTTTATGTGAAAATTTTAGGTTTTAGTCTCATTTACCACTGAGAACAGCACTTCTGGTTGAAAACTATATTCTCATAAATAAAATTTCACTTTGCATTACGAGCTATTTACATCATCTTATTGAAGTCTTTAAATAGACATTGCTAACCCTTTTAAATCAAAGGACTTACTATTTAGGTCAGAGAGTGCTTTATCCTTAGTTGTGTTGTACTGGCTCACCAAGTAGTCAATTTGCTGAAAAGAAGATGAAAAAACCTATTAAAATAATTGGAAAAAAGTAATAATTTTAAATAATGAGACAAACTGCCACTTTTATACAATCAAAATATTTGTGCAAATCCCCAAAATCCTGGTTCTCTACTGTTTTCTGTTAACTAAGTATTTTAAACACCTCACTTGGCAGAACTGTACATAATAAAAGATGTGTTTAACTGGGAAATCTACTTAATTGGAACACCTCTGGGGTAAATAATTCAGCTTAGAAGTGTTAAGTAGCAGGAACTGTGGCCTTATGAAGTCTTCAAGTCAGTCAGACCAATAAGGTTTTGCATGTCTTCATCTCTGTTATTTGGTTTTCCAGTGGCATTAGTTCCTCCTTCATGGAGAGACATGGGGCAAGTTGATGGGTTGGTAATTTTTAAGCAATTCACCAACCAGCCTGGCTTATATGTGGGCAGCCTCTACCCCCAGGTGGATTTGGCCCAGTAACAACTTGGGCTCTACCAAGACAACATAACTATATAAACCAGCAACTTAGCTGTCACCAGATCCTGGGTTTGGAGAAAAGGCTATCAAAGAACCACCCTCAGTGGAAATCGTACTATCCTAATTTTGAAAAAACATTAAATAATCTTCACTGACTTCTGCATGTTTAAAATAATTCATTACGAATCCTACCCCAATTGAGTAAAAGTAATGTAGAAGTTAACACACTCAACAAACGGGTTTCAAATTCTAACCACCACTCAAATGTGTACCAAGGTGTATCTGGCTTGCAGTCTCAAGCTTTCCACAGAGTAAAGAAAAAAATAACAGACAAGACACCACCCTCAAACCAACCTATTGATCCTACGGCAGTGATTAAGTATGAGGCAGGCCTCCTTTTTCTAAAAAAGGAGAAAAAAAAAAAAAGAGAGTTTCTTAATAAAAAGGTTTAGGTGTATTTTTGTTTATTCGGGTGTTTTGTATTCCTAGGCTAACCTACGGACTAAAATTTTGCAAAGCCACAGATTTTGCATTGTCTCCAGCAATGCCACAGACAAAAGGCGATTCTGTATAACTAACAGTGTTATCGCTCAATACTCATAGCCTGCAAATCTATGACATGAACTGTTAGCATGTGACTTCTTTTTACAAATCCTCTTAGATGCTGTATACCTCATACTGATGAGCCAAGGACATCAGTTAGGATTTCTGAGCTTTATAGACAACTAGTTGGATTCTACAACTTTTTCAAGAAGCTGAAGTCCTTCTCCTGTTCTCAAGAAATTCTTACAAATGTGAATGTATACATGATACTCATGTACCTTGTCTGTCAAAATGACTTAGAAGATATATCTGATGACTATATCATTAAGTGCCATCAAATCTAAAGAAGAAAAATTAATAATCCTGCATAGAAACCAAAAACCTACTACCTAACCGAGACTTTGAGGAACCCGTGGCAGAAGTGTTCAGGTCCTGATGCTTTTAAATTCATTAATTCAGTTTTTCTTAATTTTTTAGCACGTCTTTCTTTTTGCTCCGTTAAGATAGTTATTTCTATGTAACAGATTTTCTACTCTGATGTTTCCAGTTGTCAGCACTCGGCGTGAAACTGGATTACATCTTTCTGTATCGTGAGTCAGCTCCAGACTGACAAAAGGCACTCTGTTTCAAGAAAGAGATTGTTTGTGTGACTTCCTGCCACATACCTCTATCACTGGACTGTTATAACACCATGCGCAAATGAATAATTGTATAGGGAACTACTCCAGATATGGAAACATTTAATGGCATCCCCCAGATGTCTCCTGTTCTCATACAGTCTCAGCAGCAGCAAAACAGCTCACAGGTTATGGGAGCCCAGGGTTCCTGTGACTAAGATGCTACCACACTCATGGATCCCACATAATTGTGTGAACTCCGCCTATTTCTAATTTATCAGTCATGTGGAAGTAAAACAGATTAATGAAAGTAATTAAAATTAATGAAAGCCAAGACAATAGGATTGATGGACTTTTTCTTCCTCCAAATCCATAAAGAATTTAAATTTGTACATGGGAAAGTTTACAAGTCTTCCTTAGTAGCGTTTCTTTTTTTCCTTTCAATGCAAAAAAAGATACAGAGAGGACTGCTTTTGGGACTTAAAGGAAGGTTTGAAAGTATAAGGGAGAGAAACTTTCCTGTTCAGTATGGCACAGTGTGGCACTGGTTTAAAGAAAAACCAGTAAAAAATACTTCTGGAAAGTAAGTTATTGCAGCTCAGTCCCAGAGCACTTACAAGCAAGTCCAAAATAGATGAAAACAGGAGAGAGCAACCAGGAATCCAGGTCTTCAAGCAATATCTTTTTTTTTAAAATATGTATTCCTTTTAAAGCAATACTCTTCCAAATTATTCACCTTCTGCTAGCAATCTATACTAATTTAGTAGGAGGAAAAGGGCCTAAGAGCATCACTGCAGTATACTCCAGGAGTACAGCTCAAAAGCTGCTCAAATGCTGATCCATCATGGTAACTCCCAAGTATTTACTGCTATGTGCAAATGTCTTACCTTGCATCATTTATTCTACTTCATGAGACTGACACACAAAGAATAAACAAAATACTGCAGGTGTGATCTGTACCAGACAGAAAGAAACAATTGTTTTCTGCAACACTTCTTTCTTACAGCTCTTCCCTCCCACACCCATTCCCCATAAAGAAAAAGTTCTTTACCGCTGGGGTGTCGTTAAGGAAAATTTTCAGATCTTTAAAATTACTGTTAACCAGTTTCTTTGCTCCTCGGACTTGGTTAGTTAAATGCTGGTTGGCAGCATATGCACAGAGCACTCCAACACTACAAAAAATACAGATAACAGATATTTCTTTATTACTGTAAACATCCATTCTGGCATGAAACAGAACCAAAAATTACAGGAAAAAAAGTCAACACTATCAAAATAAAGGTCTCCATAAACTTACACACTCTGTTTTCTTACTACAAATTCTCACGTGCACCATGAGGCAGAGTATAAGGGCTGATATTGTACTACTAATTCAAAAAAAGAAGGGAAAAGCGATGTTAACTCAAAGTCTTCAGAAGTTATTAACATACAGCTACTTATCCATTTGCATTGATACTGTCAGAAAATGTGTACAGCCTAGGTAAATTGTACACGACTTAGAAATGTTAGGCTCATTAACCTTGACACAGCTATAAGCAAATGCTCATAAAATAACTGTAAAAAGGAATATTTTACATTTGAAAACTTCAGCAACATTAACTCAATGGCCCAATTTACTTACATAATTTAAGAGATCTTTTAAAAGCACAAGGATAGTCCCTATTAAAGCTAAAATAATACATAAAACAAAAGGTGGAAAGTGAGCTCGACTTCCAGTCAGCACTGCTGATGATTATTTTCTATTTGATCATTCCTCACTGTAAAATTCTAATTACAGCATGGCAGATCTGCACAAACAGCAAGTAAAAAGGCAATTAAAAGTCCCATGAAAAGCTTCAAAAGCTCTCTTACCATACATGATGCTTAGTTTTTGTATAGTTTAGGTGTAAAATAGACTTATGCAGAAGGATGACTTCCTGTTTTTAAATACTTCACCTTCAAAATACCTAACCTTTCAGTCAAGCACCAGAAAAAAATCAGGAGTAACCACCAGAGTGGTAACAGCCTCGACAGCAGGCTGACTACAAACCCACTCGATGGGTTAAGCAGTAACTTTCCACAGACAGAACCAGTGGACAGCACAGATCCACTCACCACAGGCACAATATATCCCCAAAGGGCAAACGCTGCACAGAGGCTGCAGTCAGGTGCATCACAGGCAATTCCTCAGTGGTCCATTTGTTCAGACTCTTACTTTGCATTGTAGTACAAGAGCTCAATACTAGAGAGGCAGTACCCTCGAAAGGCCACTATGGACATCCAAACGACAGAAGGGAGTCACTAACACAAATAGCACTGTACTCCTCCCAGACTGTCAAATTTCCTCAATTGGAAGACCTAAACAGTAATATTTTAAAATAAGACTTAGAAAAAACCCAGACCACGCTGCTTACGGGGCAAAATATATATGGTAAGTGTAAGTATAATTCTTGCTCCAAAAAATGTATGTTCAAAGGAAGCCATAATACAGCCACATAAGTGAGAAATAAGATGGTGGAGAGCAAATGGGTACCCAGAATAACACAATTTGCATAACCTGTCAAGACAGGAACAAACACCCTGATGATGCTTGTCTCCACTTATCAACGATCTAAAACCAAATCTTCATCTTTATTTTGCTTTTCCTATTTTAGTTTTCCCAAACAAGGTAAAGGCTTGTTCTCCTGGTAAAACTGGTCTCAAGTACAAGAACTCTTGCTGCTCTGACAAATACTCTCAGTAGGAAAATTCTGATTTCAGAGCATGACACAGGGAGAAATGGCAAGACTGTACGCTACAGGTGCTGGTCTATTAGGATTGCTTCACTAACATTTTTCTTAATATCCAAAAAAATTCGGAACAGGATGACAGAGTCTGACATAAAGAGGTTGCTTCTCTACCCAAAATTTCAGAGCTATGTCTTCAAAACTGGCTATTAACTACCTTTCCAAAAGTCACTAATGAATGAAGGGACACCAACGTTCATCTTACCATGTATCTAACTAACAATAAGTGGCATCGTTTTATTTCCACTATGACCAACACTTAAGCAGCCATTATCATCAGCTGCTACCCATGGAATGAGAACTCAGAACACATAAAAAGCCAAGAAACTGAGTAACTTTCAACATAACCAGAAGTGGCTCCATTTTGGATACATGTAATACATTATTTCTTTTCACTTTGCAGTTATGGTTAATTGTTTGTAAAACTTTTTTTTTTCTTTTTTAAAATCAGAAGACAAACTATCTCAAGCTATCAGGAAGAGTAAACATTTGTATATCACTCTGAGGTTTGGAGTGTATAACAACATCCTTATTCTTTAGACAGACAGCATTTTTATGTCCTTTAAATGTTATGCTCACAGAGCAGAAAGGCCAATTGGATGCTAACAAAACAGTACTTTGTAAGGCTTGAGCATGATCATTTTTCTCTTCAGCATCCTAAATGGAAGGAGTGGGAGGAAACAAGACAGCAGAGACTTTAAGCAGACAAGGCATTCAGGACAATTGTGACTACCTACTGAATGTAACTAAACAAATACACAACATGTGAGAGGGAAAAAAAAAAATCTATTTATCATATAACTGAGCCTTGAGTCAACATTCAATAAGCACCTACAAGGAGAAAAGAAAAAACCAGGAATAAAAAAGGACATGCCTTTTCTGTAACAGATCAGAGAACTGTTTAAGCAGTGGCTTTAGGAGTCAGATATTGCATACTCAATTTCTTCAGGTTTCAGGGACCTTAAGTGTTACTAATCCAGCTGCAGGAGAGGACCCAAGCTTTTCCTTCAGCTGTGCTTGCAAAAAATTTCAAGTCACAGAATAGAAACCCTTAACAGATTTACATATTGGAAGAATGTCACCTTCCTCACTACTAGCTAATGAATTGAAGAAAATAATGGGTTAGAGATTTCTGTACCAACTTTTTCACCTATTCTTTCAGATAATGCTGATTTCCAGGTTCTGAACAACATGCATTACCAATCTGGCAAACCAAGAAGCCTTCTATGAGACCTGCATGTCGTACTTGCTAAGATACCAAGTATCGTTCCCTTCCTCCAGACTTGGCTTTCCCTAGCTTCATACATAATAACATCCAGAACTTTAAGAAAGAACTGGGAACACAAGCTCTCTTGGAAAGCCAGAAAGCTGACTGGTTTTCTATCCAATAGCCAGGACACTTTCTGTCACCAGTATTAAATTTGGTATTGCAATGTATGCTTTCTTAAAAATCAGATGTCCCTGTCCTTGCCTTTACAATGTAGAGGAATTAATGAAATTACATTTATTTCCCAGAGAAAATATACATGTTTGCCTAAGCTTACAGATGACTGGGAAATAAAACTAAATAGCAGGTCTCTAGCCCTAAACTCTCAGTAACCTTTGAAGAAAAGCACATGAATTGTTTCAGTGATAAGATTTGAATATCAAACCTATTCAGCTACCTATTTTATAGATTATTTCTTTGTCCTGTGCTCTTAAGCTACAAAAATCCTACTTTGTAGGACAACATTCACGTATAAAAACTGCAAATTACCAAAACTACCTTATGTATTTCTGACTCAATCTACCAAAAGAAATGCTTCAAACACAAAGTGCATGTACTGGAAATGACACAGTTAAGGCCTATTTATTTTATTATAAACAATTGTGTATATAATCACAATTCTTCTGACTTGTTTCTTACACCTATCCTTGAGGAAAGCATACTTCCCACATGCATCCCACCTTCAGAGAACATATCTAGGTAGAGTTGGGTATTTTTAATAAAAAACCTGTAATCTTTTTATCTGCTTTACAAATCATTCCAGTAAACTTAGTATTAAAACCTCATCCTAATTACCAGAGCACTGTTTCAGTGAAAAAGTGAGAAGAAAAAATATTCCTTGTAATTAAAATCTACTATCTGAAATCTTCTAAAATCTACATTAACAGCACATATATACATACATATATTAGTGTGAACTTGCATTGTGACACATAAAAAAGCCATCCGCATATTACTAGAGTTTTCAAGAGTTGTTCCCTATGTGCACAGTCTATTGCAAGCTCTTCACTCAGAGTCTTTCCCCTACTAATAATCTCTGCCATACATTTGACCTGTCTTTCCCAGCCACAGAAAGACAGTTTGGACCCATCTTTCCATTTCCATATCAAGGACTGGGGGGGAAAAAAAGTTTAATTAAATAAAAGAAAAAAATAGCTCATGCTTCCTGCTTTTTTAAGTTCTGATCCTTTCACTGAGAGAATCCCAGAACTGCTGGAATTAGAAGAGAGAGGGAGAGGAAGATGCACAACATAACACTTCGATGATAATCCTGAAGGGGTTCATCCCCTAGAAATTCCTTCCAGTCCCTCCAGCAGGTATCTGCAAAGCTCCACCAGCAGAGGTGTGGGTTCAGGGTACTCTGATGGATGCTTGCCTTGTGAAATGCGTATTCAGAAGCAGCACAGCACTTGGTGAAGGAGTCTACCGTGTGTTCTAGTCACCTGGCAGGGCTTTGAGAGACACACGCCCAAAGGAGGCCCCAATGCTGCATAAGCTTTAAACTATACCTGAACAATGAGAGGATCTACCTTGGTGATTTCATGGCACATCTTGATGGAACCCTGCATTAGTGGAGATCATTCAAGTTTTTGTTCTTTTGGCTCTGTCTGCAACTAGCCATAAGCATTTTACTTGCACAGGACTAAACTCTTTTGATTATTGTCATAGGTTACGTATGCAGCTGTGGCACGGTTCTTGAGAAGTGTGATTTTAGGAAGAACAGCTCCAGGCAAATCTTCCACCTAAGCTGAAATTGCATGGTAACCTGGTGGAAAAGTAAAGAATAAATCTACAAGGAGACTTAGTCTGAGTACAGTATAAGAAATAGAGAAACAGTTCTAAGCAAATCACAGGCTTTTTTTCAGTTTTTCTGTTGGGGCAATGGCTACCAACAAGACTGTCCTTCTGTGTTTCAGCTTAGTAGGAAGCAAACTGACATGGGCTTAAATAGATACAGGCACAGCATCTTCTCTTCCCTTGTAAAAGAAGATCCAGGAAAGGCAGCAGAATCCTGCTTTGTGCGGAGGTGTACTGGAGACCTGAGCACTCAGTCAGGCTGGGGTCAGTAATATTAGCCTTGTAAGTCCTATCTTGCCTTGCACAGCACTCACTGCATTACAGACTTAGCCAGTGAGTCATGAGATTACCTCCACCTGTGGAAACCTGCAGACACAGCTCAGGCCAACTCCTTCCTTAGGGCAAGCATCTGATACTCCTGGGATGAGTTAAAGGATGAGTTTCCCTAGTCCTGGAAAGCACATCACTAGGGATCACTGATTTCCCAGTCACGACCTGTGAAGGAGCATTTGCCAATGCTGGGTACGCTTAATACCACAAGAATAGCTGGCAGCAAATACTCAAAGAGACCAACAAGAGGGACGACCTCTTAATTTCTCTGCTGACCGGCAACATTCCTCAGTCATTATAAGGGGAATGTACTGTCCCACAACATGGTGTAAAGATAGCCGGCAAGCTCTGTGGATCTACCTTCAGTTTCAGCACGCTGTGAGACAATTTATTAACTTACTTTCTTCAAGGCACCATTGTATTATGAAGAACTTTTGTCGTGTCATCATGGCAGGGATGCACCTATCACCGATAATACCATTTGGCTTTCTGATCTTCAGAATCTTAAGTGTCATGTTTGTTAGTGATGCCTGGGAGAAAAGAGTGTGTTCCCATACGTGACAGCAGAGTGGTTTACATTTGAGCACAGGCAAGGTTTCAATTTGTCATGATAAACAGCAGTAAAAAGAAAAAAAATTCTAGATTACAGTGAAGTAACAAAGTAACTCCCACCTGAATGGACAGTCAACACAGTACAGTTCAAACGATTTGTTGGGGTTTTTTTTAATATAATCACAAAATAAGGATAGTAGGCAGCTGAAAATATAAAGTTGCTGAAGGAAAACAAAAAACCTGAAAGTAATGCATTTTGAAAGCATCTAAAGGAGTCTTGACTGCAGTCCCTCATCACCCGTTACACAGGCAGCACAGAACAAGAGTATGCTCCTAACATTAATAGCAGAAAGATGTCTCCAGGTTCCAGGATTTTACAGTGAACTTTAATGTAACATTCTGCAATTGCCATTTTGAGACTAGCAAAAACTTCATTTGCCAAATTCAAGCTTAATTTTTTTTTTTTTTTTTGTTTCACACCTACACTCCCCTGAAGTGAGTACATAACAACCTGTGGATAGCAATGGCAGCAGCATTTTTATAATGCAGTCACAACTTCTTTAATAAGCAATAATATTACTTAGTCTAATAAAATTATTTCTGCACCTGTAGGCTAATACAGTAACATTATTTGTCATATGACACTGCAAAATTAGTGCTCTAGCAAGCTTCATATGGTTCTCTTTATTACACTTGCCTTATTATTAAAGAAGCAACAAAAAGAAATGTTGCAAAACAGCTCCTCTGACAGTCAGCATTTTTCTTCTGTCTTTGATGCATTTCCCCACCACAGTTGTCACAGCAACGACACATACAGAAGCAAAGTCCCACAAGAGGCAGTAACAAAACAAATAGAAATCCCAAGGCTGCGGAGACTATAAAACCGATTTCATAGTAGATGGCCTGTAATTCAGACAAAAATAGTGGTAATAGCAGATATCACACAGTAACTGCAATCAATACAGAGCAAGAAATTAAAAATCAAACTACAGACTAAACCACCTACTAAGTTACCACAGTTATGGAATTGGTGTATTTTGTCAATATTTGACAACTTTTCTAACAAAAAGATATATGACATTGTAGATATTGATAGCTAATAATTATTCAGCTAGACTACTAGCTAGGTAAACTACAGGAGTGAGGGCTAAGAGAGAAATATGATCACAAGAAATGAATGTGAATCCATGCAATTGAAATAGGTTAAAAGTGAACACATTTGAATTCCCAGACCACAAATTTACTGTTTCTCACATCTGTTTCCAAAAAGGCCCTGCAAATATCAGCAAGGCTGGCTAGATCAACACTTCATCTGGGAGGGGGGAGGGAGGCTTAGCTTGCTCTCCTTTTTAAGCAGTTGTGAGTGGAAAAACTTGTACGAACTGCAAAGGCAAGTACTTCAGTGGATGATCAATTGTAATGGCAGAGGTTTCTCCAAAGTGCTGAAGTAAAAACTGCTTAGGGACTAGAAAACATGAAGGAGTGAATTTTAAGCTCTCTCAGGTAGACATTTATTATTATTTGCCAAACAGCAAAGCAGCAGCAACTGAAAGGACACTGCAAAAGCTGAAAGGAGTGAGAGGGAACGATGCAGTGCAACACCCTAACTAGCTTTTACACTAGAAGCAGTGCAAGTGCCCCCGGACTGAGGAGCTGGACCAGACAGCCCTGGCACAGCCCCGTGAAAGGCAATGTGGATTCCAGGCAACAAGCCACCAACCTGCCATGCTGTTTTCCTCTGCTGCAAACACAACCAACCCACCCAGAACCGCATCAGGCAGGCAGGTGTCTGTGCAAGGAGCTACACAGCACAGTGCAGGTGTGCCCCAGGGGTCTTTCCTCCCTGATAAATCTCCTTTCCCCTTTCCTTTCCCAATCTTAGGGGAACTAATTCTCACACTAGTACTTCGAGTCCTCTTCTGTTTTACAAATCCACCCAGCCAAGGGCAACTTGGCAGTAAGAGAATGAAACTGAGGCTCTGTATTGTCCTGCAAAATAGGTTACAATTTTTCACAAGCTATCAACCACGCTCCGGTTCCAGCTTTGCTGACGCCCTTCCTCACAATCCCTAATTACCAACTGATCCAAATACAGCAACCATCCATCACCATTAGCAGAGTTGCAAATTTCTGACCTAATTACCAATTCTAGGATGAAACCTAGGGGTTTTTTATTAATATTAACCGCTGGTTAAGGCCTGTTATACCTTCCGAAGAATACAAACTAGATCAGTGGAAGAATAATTTGGGGATTTTGCAAAAGGATTACTTTTTTCTAGTTAGCTGAACACTTCAGAATTTATTTGACGACATAAATTTTAAAATAGGTTAGATGGAAAAACACTGTTTAAAATAACATTTAAAACAACTGTGGATGTTTTAATAGAAGTAGTGCATACAGACGGGGTTAGTTTCTTTTCAAAGCTGTACATCTACCACAGGACATTACCTGAAGAGTCAGGACAACATTTTCTGGCTGTGGAAGTCAAAACAAATGGAGAATGTGTATAACACACAGGCAGCATGCACAAAAACAAATCACGTGAATGATGAATAATTAAACATGACCAAAACAATTAACAGCAACAATAAGGCACTAAAGTAAAATAATGCAGAAAAGCACCATTAAATAATTACAGAAAATTATTTACAATAAAACACATAGCAGATAATTTCTGGTTTCCTTGGTAAGTGAAAGGAATCTCGGATTTGACAAACAAATATTTTCATCTTAAAACAACAAGTAACCAGTTATATCCACACTGAACAGTTGTTTCTTACAATTCCCAACACATTTCACAGAAAAGAAGGCCAGAGATTGCATACACTTTGTGGCTTAGTGATTTCTTCATTCATTCTACCTGTCATAACTGACGTATGATATTCCTGACTTTTTCTTTTCAACGCTTATCTTACTTTGGCATAAGAGCAGCAGTTTCAATAGCAGTTTTGGGACTTTAATGCATTACACACAAAATTCACCCTCACTTAGCTAATTATGTAGAAGTTTATTTTAAGTTATTCAAAAGTTAAAAAGAAAAGGCATTCAAGAAATACTGAAGAAGCCTATTTATCAGGTTTTTAACTGATTTCTTATCTGTAATTTCAGGATGACACTGAAAACTATATATTCAATGATTTTTAACTGATTTCTTATCTGTAATTTCAGAAGGACACTGAAAACTATATATTCAATGACAGGAATTTCAGAAGAACCTAATTTCCCCTTTGTTTCCACAATGGGAATAGAATTTCTTGTATTTTTCCCCTTCATCTCTGGGCAAGGTCACAGCTTATAACACTTTCCCCTTTCTCATAAATGGAAGAGAAAAAGGAACAGAACAAGCTAAAGAAACCAAGATCCCTCAACCACAATGGGAATAGAATTTCTTGTATTTTTTCCCTTCATCTCTGTATGGCAAGTTCACAGCTTGTAACACTTTCCCCTTTCTCATAAGTGGAAGAGAAAAAGGAAGTGGACAAGCTAAAGAAACCAAGACCCCTCAAACCAAAGTCTGATGTGTGAGAATCAGAAATGTTCTCAAGTTTTAGGAAATTTTCTTCAGCATCCCACACATCTTATGTGAGAATCAGAAATGTTCTCAAGTTTTAAGAAATTTTTTTCAGCATCCCACACATCTTTATGAAACTTCTACTGTATAATATGCTTAAAATGTTCAAAATCATATTTGGTATTATATTTTTAATGGGAGGAAAACAAATGCTTACCTTCCCTTAAAGATCTGGTACCAAGCATGACTTTGAACATTTTAAGCATGCACATCTCTCAGCAGAAGTAAAGTGATGGCAGCAGCAGCAGTGAGCTGGCTCCCCCTGAGCAGGCATGGCAGCTGTGCTCTGCTGCTGGGCTGTCCTGACAGATTGCTGTCCCTGACAGGGGACAGTGAGACATCCATGGTAAGAGTCCAACTGGGAACATGGGGACATGCAGCACAGAAGTTGGAAGGGCCTCCTGGGTCACAAACACATTCTACAAATAGGTTTTTAAAAAAAGATAAAGAGCAACAACTGCAGAAATTTAACATGATAAATATGAGAAGCTGATTTCCTGTTCTTGCTACTGAAAGGCTGTTCCCAAGACATGGTGAGCAAGTCCTGTTCTCACATGGATTTACACATGGCCCATTTCTGCCTCTTTGCGTCTGTGACAGCATTATGTTTTGCACAAATGTCAGTTTTATTGATGTTACCTCTCCATATGTATTTATAAGGAGTAACCACACTCCTTATCAACTCTTTTCCTAAGCTAAGCAAACTCTTTCAGTCTCCTCTGAAGACCTGTGTGTTTCCCAGATTACCCTAACAGACACTTTCTGAACCCATTCTAGTCCAAGTTCATTCTCCCTGAATTTGAGTGATCAAAACCACAGGTAACATTTCTAACTACTTACCTGCACCCTTCACTGACATTTACACTTCCTATCGCCATTGGAAATTGCTCCAGGGGCACATCTACAGCCATGCTGGCCTCTTCACAGCTACTTCTTACCGATGCTTCTGTCTTCTGAGGTACTCTCTACTCGTCCTGATAGATTTTCCTTTTCTAAATTTGTTTTAAAGTTTTACATTCTATTCAGCTCAGAATATAAAACAGCCTGTATCTGTTTTGCTTCTTAAGCACACCTAATATTGTATTTGCCACCACACACTATTTTAACAAGTGCCTCCACTGCGCAGGATTACCACTGTCATTAGCCTCAAATTTCTCATGACTTATGTAGTAGTTACTAAATACTGTACTTATGCTCATGTATACCAGCTACGGTCTAACGGTTTTGTCCAAAGACTCTGCCAATCAAGTCCACCCTGCCTTCCTCCCCGGGTGTGCAGGCACAAGCTGTGGTGCATCACTCTCCCAGGGCCTCACCAACCAAGCATAAGGGATCGGCAAGAGTCACTTGATGCAGCGTAACAACAATACCCAGGAACTCAGATGTCACACAGAGGTTATCGAGCTACTGGAGCAACTGGCTCCTTGTCAGGAAAACACGGAAGCACAAGGCTTTCCCCCTTCAAATCCCCGGATCATTCAGGTCATCCTGATTCAAGGCAATAGCTCAGTGCCTGCCTGCCAAGTGCCACGCTCGTGTTCCTGACAGGTACACCATACCGCAGGGACTACAAGCAAGTAGCTCATATGAAGTAACTTGTCCATTGCGTGGCCACGGTTAAGGTTCCTACTGCAGGAACTCAACCAGCAATACTGCTTCAAAAATGGGCTACTGTCCTTGAGAATAGCCTAAAATCAGATGCAAGTTACATTCTATCTTCTCCTGCTACCAGATATCCTAAGAATTTCAACTGTTACAGGATAATCACAAACCTAAAGAGAAAATGAAAAATATCCTTGATGTGCTTAGCATGCTACAGAAACTAAAATATACTTTTTAAGTAGGCTATGGAAACTTCATTTTACAAAGGCACCAGAACCAGCATATAAATTCAGCTTTTTGGGGACAAAAGCTGAAGCTAACATGAGAGCTGAGCAGTAATGGTTCTCTCTAAGCATTTTTAAATAAAAGCTATATTTTTTCAATAGAAAGAGCCTTCAATCTTTGTGCAACAGACACCACAATAATCACATTACAGCTGGAATTTACAAATGAAATTTTCTTTGTAATATTTTTTGAAAGGTTTTGGTCCCACATTTTGTATGAAACCATCATAATTATTCACAAATTTCATTCCTGCATCCTGTTGTTATGGCTTTAAAATGCTAATTCCTGTTTTAGAAACAAAACTGAATTTCAAAGTGATTGTTTTCATTATTTCATGCAGATACACATAGATAATTTACCTTTTGATAATCGCCCTGTGTATTTCCAAACTTCTGCTGTGCTAGCTTTCTGATGAGATCTGAAAATAAGCAAGAATATTCCAGAGTTTTAGACAACATAAATTATAAAAATGGAGGAAAGTGGGTGGTATGAATTCTGTTAGGTAGGCAAGATGAAATTAAGAACAGACATCAACAGGACAGGCAAGCAAGCACATAAGTGTTTCCATAAACCTGTCTAATAACAACATTTTTAATCAACTGTATACTTTATGAGCTCACAGGAAGATAACCAGGTTATCTATCAATTAATCAATTCCCACTGAAATACAGTGAAAGTTTTTCCGAGGTCATCCTCTGTACCATAGAATCATTATTAAAAGCTAATCACAAATTTATCAATTACTTGGAAAATATTCTGGGTATCAGCTTTGCTTCATGTTTATGCCAAGTACATACATGCATACATGTAGATATATATACACACACACACACACACAGAGCATTAGATACATAATGTGCAAAACAAGCATGTTAATGATGACTTCTTGACTGAACGGTACAACGTAGAACGCCCTTATCTTGCAAACAGTATCCCAATTTTTTTTTTTTTTTTTGGTCTCTGGACTGACAGTCTTTGCATGAGAATACGCAACACCACCAAAATGAAACCGAAAGCCTAACACATGCCAGCTTACTATGCATGTAGCTCAATCTAACACACTCATTTCTATCTTATTCACGATATAGCCAAAATATAGCAACCACCAGAAAAATAAAGTAGGAATTAACACAAATAGTGCTACTTAACATTATAAATATCATTTCACCACACCAGTTTCTTTCAGTAAACCCCAGCAGCTGCAATGACTGGGTCCCCTTTTTGGGACATCACCAGCCTACCCTTACCAAGGTTTTGACAACCCTGTGGGAACTATGCTGGGAACCTGTGCCTCCTGATCATGGCCGTGACATCCTGCACTTGAACAGGGGCACCACCAGCCCTGCAGACCCTCTGCCTCGGAGGGATATCAGCAAGCTTTGGGTCTGCTCCATGCTAGGTTGTGTAAAAGCAGCAGCATTTGGATGTTTAGGAGAAATGACTGACTGAACTTCTGGTCTCCTCTGAAGGGGAAACACACTAGGAAGGAGCACACTACACCTCAAAGAGGAGCACTCTGCTTCCCATGTTCATACACAGCTGGACTTCATGGTACTGTAGCCCCGTTGTTAGTCTCCCTATATGCAAATGAACAAAAACACCTCCAGTAAGTTACCTATCTTGGGGATCAATACAAGGACCTGGAGGTTCAAAACTGACTGGCCATCTCCCAAAAATCTAAGCCCTCCCAGGATTTACCGCATCACTCAGGAAACACGTTCAAGGAGTTCAGGGGGGCTGTGATCTCACTCCTCTTTAATCCTGCCTGCGGCTCAGGAAAACAAACCCTTAAGCAAACAGCACCCGCAGCCTGCCCCCCACAACACCCTGCAGAAGGAACGTAGACTCGATTGATCTGTAAGTTCCTGTGAGATCCTCACAGAAAACTGTGTCCAAGGAAATAAAACACACAACGGCGAGGCAACAACTGCTATTCTAAGGAAGGTACTCCCTGCAAGGAAGCTACAGGCAGCAAGACTGCCAACTAAAAATGGAAAAAAAAATAAATCTGTTAACGTATCACAGGGCTATCAAGCCACAAATCATCCACAAGTCAGAAGTATATTCTATAACACAGAAAGAGTGCTAGCAAGGACACTCTACGGTGAGGTAACCTCATTTTGGAAAGACCATACATTAGGTAGAAGGCTGAATCCCACGATAACAGAAGTAAACCCAAAACATATGTAGAATAAGTACCCAGAAAGAACAAAAGAGTTACTATCCCTGGAAATCCTCTCAAGCTCTGCATCTTGAGAGTCAGGAGACGGCTGAAGGAAAGGGCACACACCACTGCACTGGCAACACACAACGGGTCCACTGCTGCAGCTCTGAGACATCCCACACACAGGGACCAGCAGAGTCCTCCAGGTATCAGGATCATCCCAGGCAGCATCTGTGTTTCTCTGGGAGTTTCAGTGGCAAAGAGGTATATACATCCAAGTGGAGCAGAACTTCGCAAACCCCAGAGATGTAACTCACACTGGTTGTTAGACAGTTTTTTCTTCAGCAGAGGCAACATTTATTTCTTCTTGTTTGTATCTATAGACTTACCAAGTAAATAAACTTAAGAAATATTGATGCATAAAATAGCAATGGGAAGGAAGAAAAAGGAATAGCTTCTGCAATCCTCAGTGGCATGAAGTAGTAAAGACTGTATGTGGGCAGTCAGATGTGGGAGCCGGCTGCCCAGGATGCTGTGGCATCACCCTCCTTACTGCTACTCCAAAGCCAAACAGGAAACCCCCTGCACCCCCAGCAACCTGCCCTCACTTCCAGGCTGCTCCTACCTCACAGGTTCACCTTGCTTTGGAAAAGGGTTAGACCTGATGACCTCCAGAGGTCCTTTCTGATCTGAATTATTCCAAAGTTATCCTACAATCACCATGACTTTTTATTATAAATTATTAAACGGAGGAGTGAAAGCGCTGCCAGGAAGCATGTAAGAAAGCTAAATTTTATTATAGACAAAAACTTCCTTTGATAGATTTCCTACTGTTAGGAATCTATACAAGATAACAAGTATAACCCTTTCCTGTTAAATTAAAGTTTTTACCCGTTTTTCTAGTTGAGTATCTGCCCCCATCATAAATTAAAACAAAAATTAAACAAAAAGCCCATTTTACATAAAGTTTTACATACATCTATACACACATACATATTTATGGACATCTGTATGCATATGTGTATGCATATGTACAACTACTTAAGAGAAACAGATGACAGCTGAGGCTGGACAGGACCCCCCTGAGACCGTCCAGTCCAATGCTCCAGGTCAATGAGGTTGCCCACCACAGGTTACCCAGGGCCGTGCCCGGTCAGGCTTTGAGCATCTTCAAGGAGAATATCCAATACTTCAAAAAAACCAAACCAAACAAACCCCAAAACTGCTCTGATTACTCGTGATATGCTTAAACTGCTCAGAATGTTCCTGATTCACAGTTTTTTTAATTATACTGTTTCCATAATTTATAGCCTGCCAGTCAAAAAATGACAAAAATCAGCCTGAATACACTGTGACAAACTGATACAGAAACAAGCACTTTCAATGTGTTTTTGAAATTCAGGGGCTCTACAGCCTGTCCATCAGAAACTAAAGCATATTTTGATTTATAACAAACAAGAAAGCCTGAAAATTGTTACAAAAAGTTCCCACATGGATTGAAAGAGTTAGATAGTGAGAACAATACAAACTCCATACATAGCACAATGGCCACTATTAAACAGCCCACTTTTCCCCTTAATTTTCCAGAATGTGAGATTTCCCTGCTGAATAAAGATTTACTACTTATATTACTTTGTAATGATTTTTTAGAAGTAACATGAATCTTCAGGGTGTTTTTCTCACCAGGCAGCACACAGTAATTGACCAATCTTTGCCATGAATTTACTATTTCAATAGCCTTCACTATCAACTAGATTAGACATATTCCCAGTGAATTCATTTCAAATGAAATGTGGAAGTCATATATAACCTCATAAAAAAATAACTTGGGCTGTAACTGAACGTGAGATTACATGCAGTTACTCACCCACGTATCTATAAGCACAAATCTGCTTGATCAGTTTTGCAGCATCAAGAATCTCCCTATTAGGTGTTATGCACCTCGGTAGTAATCATGGATACTAGTCCAGTGCTTAAGGTTCAAGTGGGGGACCATCCTGTGCCAGGTACTGTGCAAACACAAGCATCATGTTTTCATGCAAGGCTACGCTGCTCACTATAGCAGAGTGAGGAGACATCTCAGCTCACATTTAATTCAGCCTGTGATTTTGGTTTGCTTTCCTGAAGCACCTTTGCTCTCTAACTAGAACATCTCATCTCTAGCATTCAAATAAGTTTTTCTTTAAAACTGAACTACGCTAACTCCACACAACTCTCTTCTGTGTTATTAGTAGAGTACCATCTTGAGGCTGATTTCTGTTTCAAATACAAAAAGTAATAGGAAGGTGTGACAAAAAGTGTTGTCCTCTGTTTTCAAATTAATGGGATTACTTTCGAAATCTTAGCTTGACCAGCTGCACACATTGTTTCACAGGATCAGTAATCCAAGGCTTTAACACAGAACACATTTTATCACTGGGGTTAAAGAGATTTACCTTGTGAGACTCATTTACATGGCTAATTACATTACTGCTTTGCTCTGTCTTCTTCCTGCTCTCATCACACATGCAAAATGCCATCTGCCCTTGTAAATCTAACTAGCCAGATGAACTGTTAATTTACCAACGCAATTTGTGATGAAATATTAAGCACTTCTGAGAAGCCCCGGTTAAGAAAACACAATCACCAACTCCCGCATTGCATGTGTATTGTGTACATACACTCAAATATCTCATTACCCAGACAAGCAAATGAGGTTAGCACTAGGCTTGCTTCTTAGAACCTCTCTACAGAAAGTGATATAGAAAATAACAGAGATTTTAAAACAATCTGTCTGGCTATTAAGGACCAACATAAATTAGTTACAAATTCTTCTGCCAAGAAAGCTTTTCAAATCTAGATGACAGGAAAACAGTTGGAGTAAAACCTCTGGGAATGCTGTGCTTCATCTTCATTCAAATAATTCCACTGAGCCCTTACAGTTATAGCACAACTCCAGCATTAATCAAATTATGCCAGAAATTAATTTATCTTTTGATGCATAATATAACATATTAGGCTACTATTCTGAAAAGGACTTCAAGCAAACCAATAAGAACCACGACTGACACATTCATGTTGCACTGAATGGAGATTTTTCATAACAACAGGGAAGAATTACATAGATAATATATGTATTATACTTTAATGCTTATCATAGCATTTCATCACATTCCCCTTGATCTACAATAGATAGAGTAAATGGACTACACACACACTGAACAGTTCACCATCTCTCTGAATATGGGTCAATTTGACCACATTTAGTGTCATAAATATGTTGCAATAATTAGTCTGAAATGAATGAATTAAAATTACTTCAAGCTTGTTTTTTTCCCCTCTCTAATTATGACTCAGACTAATGAATAACTCTTGCAAGTCCAAGAAAACCAGAAAAGCTATATTAGCTTTTCAGAGTTATCAGGGATAAAAATCTTTCAGGTATCTTATAGCAAGTTTTACTGTAAGTTCAGTTTATTGACATTTTAAAATACTTGCTTTGACTTGAGTGGGGCTTTGGTTGCTTCCCCAAAGTTAGAAAGCCTCTAGCCATTAGCCTTTACTACGATGAGATTCAGCTCCCATTGAAGAGGTCTCCTTCAGCAGCTAGCCCAAGGTACCTTTACTGACACATAACTACCTAACAGCTCTGCTCACTCTTACTGTCCCCAAACACACAGCCACCACTCGGCTCTGGTTCCACTGCAGAGCGAGCTGGGAGCTTGGTAATGGTGATGGCTGAAGAATCCACCACACATGTTGGTGCAGAGAGGGTCCTGCCGCATTGCTCACCCCATCAGTCTGTCCTTTTTCGCAGAGCAAGAAGAAAACTCGTTCTGTAGGCCAAGTGGGAAGTCTTGAGAGGTAAGGAGATCTTCCCACACAGTGAGACGCCACTTTAGTCCACAGACGAGGAGTCTAATCCATGCATTCACTCACAGTCTAGACCATTCCTTTCCAAATCCAGATTTAAAAGGTTCACTCCCTTCTTCACAACGTCTCCCTCAGACAGACTCAGACTATAACCCTTGTCCTCAAAGAAAAAAAAAAAACAAAACCAAAACCAAACAAACAAAAAAACCCATCCTTCTCAGATGAATTCTCCCCACAACTTTTAGGCAAGCTATCTCTCTATACAATTCCCAGGTTTTATCCTTGAGTCAGTGGGAACATCAGGTGGGTTTGGCTTCACAGAATGTTAGAGATTGGAAGGG
>NW_010126922.1:4309-10322 GCF_000699245.1 Pterocles gutturalis | reverse complement strand
TTCTTAGCTTTGGCAGTTGCAATGCGTGGAGCCAACTGTCTCAGCTGAGGCGACCACCTGGATGGACCTTCATCTTCCTCCTTATTTTCCTGGCCCTCAAGCTCCAGTGCCCCATATCTATTATGTAAAGTCAAGTGGGAGGGTGAGGAAGGTTGGGAGGGGATTCGCCTCCTCCCCTGGGCTGGGACCTATATACCATTTATGGATGCCTCTGTGAGTATTTTAAGGTAAATAGGCCTTAATTTGCTTTCAAAAAGTTTTAAAGTAACCTTTTTTTCCCCCCAGATGATTGTATCATTGTTAGGCCAAACTCCAATTAAGCGTCCAAAGCACACAACCAAAATGAGTTCTGTTTGCAGAAAACTCTTGGTTTTATGAGATGCAGCTAGAAAGGGAAGCTATAGGAAGAAAAAGCCTGGAAATCTCTAGATGGAAATGAGTTATCATACTGTCACACATATAACCCCCAGGTTATCTGTAAAATTCCTGAACCCTAGTCAGTATCTGCATAGGTAATATGTCTGTGTGTAAACAGCACAAGGGGAAGCTTATCCCAGAGTGCCTCTTCTTTAATAGCTTCTCCATTTGTGTTCCCCCATAACCTTTTCCTCATTTGGCAATAATTCTTTGCTTTTGCCTCTGATTTTGGACATATATTACTTGGAAATAATACGGACTACTTGAAGATTTTTTTTTTCAAGGAGCAGAATTTTTAAAGTACTGGTTATCAGAAGGGCAGTATGTGGAAGAAAATACATATAATTCACTCAATCCCTGTATCAGTGTGCTTGAAGCCTAGGGATCCAATACTCAGCTCACTTGGTCAGGTTGTAATTTCAGATACTGCTGGGCAGCTATCTGAATCTCTTTGCATGTTTACGTGGCCTATCCCCACATGCTGACAGGTTCACACCTGTAAATCTGATTACCAGACAATGTTTGACTTGATTAGTCAAGTGCAAAGCTCAATGCAGCCAGACATTTGAAATTCAAGATTTCCTGGAGCTGTGTTAATAGATTTGAGACCTGAGCAGTGTGCAAATGAAGCAACAGGAGCCACACATTCTTACAGACAGTGTTTCATTTCTTCATGCTCAGGCAGCACTGAATCAGGAACTGTTTGTAAGTGACATGTCCCTCCCTTGCTAAATGCCTTAGGACAGACAGTGGCTGCCATCAGAGCTTTTCTGGAGCTTCTTCAAACAAAAAGTAGCAGACTTGTGTAATACTAGCTAGCAAATTCCAGTTTTCTATTGACTACTGTCCGTGCATTTGATGATCTCTAAAGTTCTAAAGGCTGCTTTCACATTATTCCTTCATGTAAGAAAGGACTGTTTTCTCCCTCTAGCCTTTTACAAGGCTTATCTATTTGCAGTCTCTAAGCTCATCCTCTTGTTTTCTTATTACTCTTCCATTCCTGTGACTCCCATTTCTCCTCAAATTAATGTCAATGCAAAACCTTCTTTCTCTTTTAACACTCTGTCTCAGTGGAGCATTTGTGATACCACACATTACGGATGTTCTGTGAAATCAGTTTCAGAGTAATGATACGCTATGGATGCTTAGAAATGCACTTATGTTTCCAGATGTCTCCTTGCATATTATTAAGGTTAGTGAAACAAAAAATGAGTAGATCTGTCACCATAGGGAGACCAAAGAAGACACACATTACTATAGATACAGACCAGTCCTAGTTAGTGCAGGAAAGTCACAGAATCATAGAATCATTAAGGTTGGAAAAGACCTCAAGGATCATCAAGTCCAACTGTCAACCCAACACCACCTAACCCACTAAACCATGTCCCTAAGCACCACATCTACACGTTTCTTGAACATCTCCAGGGATGGTGACTCAACCACCTCCCTGGGTAGCCTGTTCCAATGCCTGATCACTCTTTCAGTGAAGAAATTTTTCCTAATATCCAGCCTAAACCTCCCCTGGTGCAACGTGAGGCCATTTCCTCTTGTCCTATCACTTGTTACTTTAGAGAAGAGGCCAGCACCCACCTCACTACACCCTCCTTTCAGGTAGTTGTAGAGAGTGATAAGGTCTCCTCTCAGCCTCCTCTTCTCTAGACTAAACAACCCCAGCTCCCTCAGCCGCTCCTCATAAGACCTGTGCTCCAGACCCTTCACCAGCTTCGTACATGAGAAAACCAGAAGTCATGGAAGTGTTGTCATCTATAATTTAAGCCTATGCAATATGCACATGGTATTTTACTGTCCAGTAACAAGACATGGATCCTTGCCCCTTTATCCTGCTGGACCTGGAATAGGAGAGAAATTCACACTGCACTTAAATAATTGCAGTATTGCAAACCCCCAATACTGACACAGTTTGTAAGAAGAAAAACGAGATTTATTTTTGTGCTGTGCACCCTATAACACATTGCAATAAGTAGTCTCAGAAATAAACTCTACTCTCTGGTACCACACCTGTATTCAGACTCTCAGAATATTGTCCTAAATTAGGTCAAAACACAGTATAAGCCTAACAGGACATTATGACAAGGCAAGTAACAGTGGAAGGAGAAAAATCAATACACTCAAAAAAAGGCTAAAAATTGCTTTGAGGTTAAGAGAGTTATTCCCACAGAAAGACTATTTGCATTGATCTAACTTCCGACATGCTTTGTTTTCAAGACTCATACTGATCTATACTATTCCTGTTCTTTCTGAAGCATCGTCAGAAGGCCTGAGCAAAGTCATGAATAAGCAAAAATGGGAAAGAAAAAATTTAATGTCTCCATGCCATCTGGGAGGGGTAGGAATCACCTACAGGCATTAAAACATGAGCTGGATAAACAGGGTAGGCAGGAGGCTGGAGCAGAACAGAGTTCAGAGAGCATCAACTGAGGTGAGAATGGAGGACTTAGCAGGAAAATCATAGACACAGTGCTTTAATACCCATTGACCTTGCACTAAACAGCATGGGAAAAAGCCAGTGCTCCAGAGATTTAACATAGAGCAAAACCAACAGGACCAACATTAAACACATTTCTCTCTCATGCAAATAGTATTTTCCCATCCATGTTAGCTCTGTCCCTTCTCTAGTATCATAAATCCACTCTCCCCCTCCCCCAGACATCACTTCTCTCTCTCTCCACCCCACCCTCTCTCTCCTCTCCACCCTCCCCAAAACTCAGAGACCTCTCTGAAACCTGCAGGGTAACATTCATATCCAAACTAACATTTTCTTTAATACGAGAGAACTACTTACCAATGAAAATTGGTAATTTTTGAAACGATATAAAAAAAAATCCAAACCCTAAAATTACAACGCTATATTTAAACTGAGAAAATCCATGGAATAGCTGGCTTTCGTTTGGGGCTTATGTGAATGCACAAATGAGTATCAAAAGACTTTCCCCTGTACCATTTGCTTTATCACACAGCAGCCGTTAGGAAACTTAGCAAAGATTTCAGGGACTTTGCATTAAGACCAATGTTAGTTACACTATCATTTTACATAGCACAAGGCAATTTCAGAATTTGTTTATTTTCAAAGCAAAGTACTCCTTGTTCATGGACACTTTCAAAATGAAGTCCATATTTTTCCAAAAAGAGAGCCTCAGGAATTGACCTTCCTCTGTCATTCACATGTTCTGCCTCTTTTCTCACATCTTTCAAGACATGTGTGACTTCCTCTGTCATTCACATGTTCTGCCTCCTTTCTCACATCTTTCAAGACATGTGCAAAGGCACAGTGGTTTGTAAGGGTGATGCATCTGGTGCCTCCAGTCACAGAACAGGAAATAAATAGTGCTGTACTGCTGATTGCACACTACCACAATCTCTCTCCTCTTCTGTTACCCCATACACTAGGTAAGTCTGCTTGGTGGATCGAAGTATCAATATTCAGAGGAAGCGTGAGCGGTGTCCACAAATGCATGTGATGCAGTGGTACACTGAAGACACAAGTTTTAGGATTTGGAATGTCCTCTCTACTCAGATCAAAATACTGGTGCACTCACTGCTGCTTCCACTTCCTACACCAGCTGACCCAGTGCCCCTTTCGTCATTCATCTTTCTCCTTCCACAGGTGATGTGGAAACTTCTCTCACACAGGCGTCCTTCCTCTCTAGGTTACCTTGACCCTTATGTCCCCTTCAGAAAACCCCTGCCTACCCTCCTGTTGAAATGTGGCTGCAGGATACACAGTGTACACACACACAGTCTGTGGGAGGGCACGAGGAAACCTACTGTCACACTGCACTCCCCGCAGGGATAACTTTGACAGGTCTCTATCCCTGCGGCAACCACTAGCAAATGCTTAAAGGAATCACAGTATGTAATACGGCATTGCCTTCAAATTGAATGCATTCACTGGAAGTGAAGAGGAGCGAGCAAATCACTTTGCAAAAGCCGTTCATGGCCTCCAGTTCTGAGAATTTCTGCCGCAGGAAAGTAAGCAATGTGAATGGTATTTAAATGTTAGCGGGGAAGGGAGGGGAAGGTCGCTAGAACAAACAGGTGGGAGTGAATTTCTCTCTAACACACCATGGTCACCAAGGCTGCCAGTGTATGTCAACTGCCTAATCTGGAAGCATCACTGCCATTCTGCTGCTGCAGCAGTTTGTATGAGAGCTTGGGTCACCTGACTCAGGCAAAATCAGCCAACCTAGTGTAACATGTTGTAATATGCAGCGCGAGTTTTCCTGGCTTACTTTATTCGAAGCAGCTGAGGTAGAGCTCACACAACAGCTTCCCAGCAGAGCCGCAGGGAAGGGGCAGCAACAGGCAATTGGTAGGTAGTGATGGCTTAAATCAGAGCTGTATGCAGTACAAACATCTGTGGTTTGGTCATTTGTCAGTACAGTCTGTGTTTGTCAATGTGGTCAATGAGGTCATTTGTCAAAGCAAAACTCTGCTGAGTTCCCAGATGCCTTATTCTTTCATGTGAACTTCCCTAACATAAGTGCAGGAATAAAAATAATGTTCTTGTCATTACAAGAATAAATTCATTAAAGATTAGAGCAAAATCCAAAACAGTTACAAGGAAGCGTTTACCTCTCCACAGACAGCATCTCTCTGTTATTTTTGCCAGCAATTTGGAAAACTAATTAAAATAATGGATTATTGTACTCAATGTTTTAAACTAATCAGTAATGCTAACATGCTATGCATTTGCTCTTTCCTATAAACACTATTTTTAAAAGCCTTCCTAAATTGACACTTTTAAATAAAAAATAATTTTCTTGCTCTTTTTAATTATTTCTAATCCAGTAAATAATAGAGCTTAGCTTGCTGATACTTGCGTGAGGACAAGAAAGCACAGATCATTGGGCCTGGGTGGCTGAGGGCCTTTGGTAGCTCAAAGTATCGTTTTCCATTAGTTTGATCAAATTAGGCTTAGATAGTTGTGACTAGAAAACATTAGCATTACAGAGTGACTTGTCTCCTTTTCTCCTGGAGAAATGTCAGACTCCGGTCCTATGATATTGATGTACAAATGCAGGTTCATCGACCAATACAGAATCCCATTAACTTAAATGGGGCTTCACGTAAGCATCTGCTCTGCTCCCAAGAATCAAGAACTTCATGATTGGAACCTAGTTCCTGAACAACAGGAATTCACATCTCATAGCCTCCTTCCTCCTCCACGCTCCATGCCCCAGCCCCATGCTGTCACACTGCTGACAGTTTCAGGAAATTTAGGAAAAATAAAGGTGTAAGAATTGCATTCTGAATCCATAGACTGACTCTGCACTACAGTGACTGAAGTATATTTATTGGTAAACGTTTCTGATGAGACTGTTCTGTGGATAAATGCTGGGACTAGGTCCCCAGGAAGGCAAGATTTTCATAAAGCTTTTTGGATACCAAATACGTAGTGTTTTAATGTGTTTGACCTTCCGAAAGTGTCAAGCACCTTTCAGATGTCTCCAGGTCAGCCTTCCAAAGCAGAAGCCCACTAACCCAACAGTCAGGCTTGAATACCTTGCCTCAGGGTGTTTTTCACAAACAATACATACACGTACACTCTGCTCATAGCATCTGTCTCTTGCCTGAG
>NW_010126922.1:0-4299 GCF_000699245.1 Pterocles gutturalis | reverse complement strand
AAGAGATCCTCAGCTGAGCTATAAATTATGAATAGTTCTTCAGTGACTTGAACTTTGAAACTTAAATAACGGAGAAGTGAAAGTCTGGGAAACTGAAAGATGCACAGTTTTAATTTAGTGCTACCCCAAAAACTCGGTTAAAACATTTAAACATCTTTCTTTACTTTAACTAGAATCTTCAATGAACTGAAAGTGCCTCTGGGGAATCAGCAAAGCGTTCTGCAAGATCTGAAGAAGACTTGGGGGGAGGAGGCTATGGGGGGGTGACTATCCGCACTTCAAAGAGTTTCCTTCAATATCACTATTTCAGAAGAAGATTTACAAAATGTTTATTATTTATACATTTAGTTACTTAAACAAATGTAATGTATTACTCAGATGAGAACAAAGAGTTTGAAAACTTAATTTTTATACTGTAAAAAAATTAGAGTCTGTTGGACTGAAGTTTGCTTTGACGTTCCTTTCTCTTTAAAAAGAGATTTTTTTCAAACCAAAGACAAAAATAAATACAAGTTCTCACCTCTCTGTTGAGGTTCAAAGGATTCCCCCTCTCCCTCCCCTCATTTTAGTATTATTTTGTATGGTAAATCTTATCAAATGAAGGCTGTGGTTTTTTTGAATTTCAACTAAAAAGAAGTTAGAAGCCAGAAGCAAGCATTTCACACTGAGAGTGCTACTTTCTACACTTTTGATATATCTAATCTAAAAACCCTGAGAAAAGAACAGAAGCAGCAAATGAAAAAATGCAAAAATCCTATATTGACATAACTTTGCTGTTTCATTGTATCACATAATTTAACTTTTTTTGTTAAGTTGCTGTGTGATACAGAAATGCAGGAGGTCCTTTAAGTATGTGATGAACTTCAAAGACACATTTAAGTTCCACTTTATGCTGTTCTGAGCTAGCTCCTAAGCCTGCAACAACCTATCACAATGTTACTTTTAAAATTTTCACCATTTCCAGGCCCCATTCTGCACCTCCAAATCATTTTGGTTTCTTTGAAATGATAGATTTACTGTGGGAGAAGTTTAATTCAAATTAAACAGGCTAACCTTTCAAAAAACCTGATCTGCCAGCTGAGGCAGATTTAATAAAAAGTGTTAGCAAGCATCTCACCTGTGTCCTCTGGGCCTTTGCAGAGCAGGTCCTTTCAGGAGAGGAGCAGTGCAGGAAAAGCACATACACCTTTGAGCTCAGTCCACTTGTTTTCTAAGGTCTCCTGTGCAGCCAGAGTTTCTGCCCAGGGCCCCTAGCTCCCTTGGGAGCATTTATTTCTATTAACAGTCGCTGTGCTGTGCCCACTGACCATGAGAGCATTCCCCCAGCTGATCCTGTTTCACCTAAGGACCAGGCTGGTTTGCCCCAATGTGCTTCACCTGCTGCCAGTGCCCGGGCCATGGGGAGCAGCCAAACACCTGCCCCACGTTACAGTCTCAGAGCAGCATCAGCAAACCAGCTTGTGGCTGGCTTCCAGAAGCTTCCAGGTGAGCATAAGAGACAGGTATACAGAGGTTTCTGTGCAACCTTTGACTGTGAAGGTGAGTTCCTACAGCCCGTGCAAAAGGCAGTGGCAAATTAGAAGCTTTGTAGTGGTGTGATGCATATTTTAGCATAACTTCAGTAAAATCAGAGGCTATTGATGGATTTTATGGCTGTACAAATGTTGTCAGCTAGACTGAAATATATGGCAGGCCGGAACTGAGTTAATGTGCCAGTAAGACAAAGAGCCTTTGCCAGCAGGGAGCTGTAAAGCTCTGAATTCCGGAAGGCTGGAGCTGGGTGAAGCAAAGGCATGGCTGGTTACCTACTGCCATGCTAACATGACTTGTACAACTCATGCAGCTGCTGAGAAACTCCTAGAAAAATGGAGATGCCTTGGTAATAGTGTATTTAGTTGTACTGAGAGTATTGTAATGTTCATTTGCCTTTTCTTTGCTTTAAGTAATATTTGTCATTGTTTTGGGAGTACTAATGGCAGGGTTTTTAGTAAGCTTCTCCAGCAGGCTGTCCTTTATCTCCTTCTGTTATTCCTATCCCTGCTGAGAGCTAGTCAACACCCTTTTTTTCTGGATGAAAGTTTGTGTTTTCTCAATTAGGGACTGAACTTTCACTGTCATTGAGAGATTTTGCAAACAGTTACTGTTTTCAAATATATTTTTATTAGGGGAAAAATTCAGAACAAACCAGCTGGATTCACTGTTTTGTTTTGATCATGCTTAATACCCTTGAAATCTTTAGTTTTGACAAAATGATGTAGGTTATTATTCTGATCAATTTTCTGTATTTTTGTATTCTATTAAATATCAGTTAGCATCATATTATAGACAAGTTACCTATTACTATTCAGCACTGAAGCAATGTATGTTTACTTAGTGTTTCAGAATTACAAATTACCATGCAACCTGTGTCTTAACAAAACAACCTCCTACCTTTACACAAGGCTTGCTGCAAAACTTGAAAATACTTTTTGGAATATGGGAAATAAAGTTAGAATCATAGAAATCTCACTTCAAGTTATGAAAATCTCAGTTATTGAAATTTCTGTACTGTAAACTCAGTGTAGTTATTTCTGCTTACTGTTGCTTTGCATTAGTTTGATTGATTCAGCCTTCTCTTACTTCATGATGAATTAATGAAGTACAGAAGTTCTCTTAATGTGAAGGATGAGTTATCCAATTCAAAGTCCAAAGAATCCACAACTTCAATGGTTTGAAACCATTTGCAAGGATGGTTTAAGTTAATACATTTTATTTAGCAATGGAGGTAGCTTTGTAAGAGCAAACACAGCTGTAGTTACTGGCAGCTCCCAAGCTACAGATCAGCTTGTGCCCCATAGTCCTTTAAATTCTTGACAACCCTCCTTCAGGTTAGAGAAAGGAAGAGTTAGAGAGAGGCTCAGAGTGCTGCACATCTTTCAAAGCCTGGCAAAGAGCATTGTAATGCTCTTTATATACATACACATAAGGCAGGCCAGCCAACCCATACAGAGCCCTGTGGCTGGAAGGAAACATCTAAGCAGAACCTTGATGTGAGGTGTGAAGAGAGATCCTTACCAGTTCATGATCTCTCAAATTAAGTTGTTGAGGAAGGAGTTCAGAGAGGAAGCAGTCAGTGTGCTTTTCCACCTAACCTTGGGTCTAAGAGTCTTACAAAGAAGTTTTTTATTTTAGACAGTTTTTATTTATTTATGTAGAAAACTGCTCTCATTTTATCTGTTGTATGTTGCTGCAATTATGTTTCCTTTCTAGTAAAAAAAATAAAAATCAAGTTGTGCTTGATATCTTAGTCTGCGGCTACCAGATGCCTTGAAACATAGAAATGCAACGTACTGCAATACTTTGTTTGTTACTACACAGTTAAAGGGGGATTTATTTGATAAAATTATTTATTTTATTATTTTCAAAACAGCAATGAAAAGTACAAAAAGATTGTTCAAAAATGTGAATATAAAGTAGTAGCATGCATTTTTAACTTTGACTTACTACAACTGATAATGCTGATACTAACGTAAGTAAATACCACTGCCTACAAACTAATTAGAAAATGAAAATTTATGCTTAGATGATTGTTCTGCTTGCTTTCTTCATAATTTACTATAGCAAAGTCATTGTTTGATCTTGAGTGTTGAATAATAAATGGTATCGGTTACTTCTTTATCAGCCAAAGAGTTTTGGAACAGGAGATATACTTTTGATTCCATGAAAATGAAGGAGTGTGTCTATAATGTATCACCATGCCACTGAAAGGGTCTTAAAATACCACATATTACCAGATACTTATAAACACGAGGTGAAGATTGCAATTTTTAATAGTTTAAGAGTGATAAAGTGGTTCTTTCAGTGAATGACTACTACTCATATTTCTTTCATTATGAGCGAAAAGATTTTTTAACATTAGACCAAGCTGATCTTACATGTGCTTAAGTTTGATATAGTGTGTTAATTGCAGGGTTATCAAAGACTGATGACAAAATCTTTGGTCATAAATAGAGCTCTCATATAAACACATCCCTAGTGAAAGTGAAAAAAAATAATTCAAATGTATGCGTAGGCTTTTATACCTGCCTCCCCATTTTCAGCGCACCAAAGAAACACCTCAGCTCGGTTCTGTTCTCAGTGTCAGGGGGAATAATAAAGTAACACTGACTTTTCAGAAAATCACCAACATTATTCAGCTGATGACCTTTGATTAGAAAGGTGTAAAAGGGCTGCAGGATTCCTGTGGCTTGGGAAGCTTGGCGGTGCGTCGCGGGCGCTGCTGGAGCCCCGCAGCTGCAGGCAGCACCTTGGGGGGCCGGT
>NW_010126921.1:42514-71909 GCF_000699245.1 Pterocles gutturalis | reverse complement strand
GGCTACGGGGTGGGGGGGGAATTAAAAGGAAAAAATCCAGCACGTGATAGAGCGTGAAATCAAGGTGGTGATGGTGGGGGGAGAGTTTCCTACAGTCAAGGAGAGAAGCGTTTGTAGTTTTGGTGAGGACTTTAGCATCTGGTCCCGCGTCCCCCTTCCCCCCTGCCCGACACGCCACTTCTGCTTCAAAATTCAGAATAGAGCGCGCTCCGGCCCCTCCGCCCCTTCGCCGCGGAGCTGACGGCGGTTCCGAGGCGATTGCACAACGCTCGGGAGCGGGACCGGGCAGAGGAGCTGGTGCCTCGCTGCCCTGGAGGAGCTGGGTGTGCCCGCATCAGATCCCCAGCGTGGAAGGGACAAAATTTAGAGTCTGTAAAGCGAATGGATGAATGGGAGTTATAGGAAGCTGCTTCACTTCAGTTTGCTGGTGGCGGGGGCGGAGGGAAGGAAGGAGCTGTCTGACTTTTAAAATCACTGCAATTCTTATTTAAAGACGAACATAAAAACATGTAGACCCACAGACATTGCAGGGCAATGATTTGGCATTGCTGAGAGAGCAAAAAAACTTCACATCATCTCCCCTTTTTAAAACGGCAAAGCCTGTCAAAAGTCCCACTCTGACAAAAGCCACTCGGCGAAGGCAGTGCGACCGATGGCACTTCCGTTGGGGTGCACATAAACTGGGGGATCATCAAAAATACAGAGAGACAGGCAGGAGGCACCTGAAAAAGAGAGGACTCAACAGTCTGAAAACTCAAGAGCAGGCATAGCGAATTGTTTGTTATGGAGGAAGAGAAAGTGAAAGGCTTTTCCAGATATTTGTGAAGTTCACAACTGAAACCGTGACCTCTTTCACTTGAAATGTTGTGAGCTTGGTAAAGTGTCAAGCAACAGAAAGTGTTTTTAAAATAACCCTCAACGATACCATAATTTTATTCATTGTCCATTACATTAAGAACTGTTTACAGCAATTTGGGAGGAGTTTAACCAAATTTCATCTTAAGTAGCTACTGAACAGACTGAAAACTCTTCCAAGATTAAAAGCCATATTTAATCAAAACACTGCCGGCGAAATCTATTGTTGCATTTTCGTAATGTTTTATGAGATAAAAGGCATTGTGTCATTTTGTGAGGTGCATGAGCGCTACTAAAATTTGAGTCTGCATTACTACTGGGAAAATAACTGGATGCCTTTCGGTGTAAGGATTTATTGTATTTGTCCGTCTATTTAAAGCTGAAAGAAAAAGGGAAATTCATCCCTTTCACTGTCAAGGAAGTTTCAGTACCACTTTCTGTTTATTTCATTTTGCAATGCAAACATAAAAAAAACACAACACAAAAACCCAAAAAAAACCCCAAACCAAACAAAAAACCAGCGGGGGAATGTCACAAACCTTACCCTGAAGTGTCTGGAGTCTTCCACTGGGTTTAGTGGGTAAGGGTTTGAGCCTTTAGCCATGGTTACACTTATCTCATGCTGTACTCCGAACCTCACTTTCTAAGACTTCTTGAAGATCAAGGCAGGTAACTATTTCCTCCTCCCTTCCCCTAAGAAAAAAATACTATGTCCGTTCACACAGTTGTGAATCTCTCAAACTGAAAATAGACATCTTTTGACACCAACTGGGTAGCTGCTGTGTCTTTGGTTTTTCTTCAGGAAGAGCCTGAGTTTTGGACTGAACATTTAACCCCACCCCTTTATTAATCCTGAGCTCTGGTGCTGGACATTCAATGCCCTTCTAATGTATGGCAGCAAGAACTATTTTTAAGTTGCTGGATTTCTATATTTGTCATTCATAATTGCCCCTCATTTAATTAAAAATAATCCCCTTTATTTCTCATTAATCTGTTGTGGTTTTTTTTTTTTTAACAAATTACTGTACTTGAAAGAATTTCATGCATGCTTTCCCCACTTTTTGGTGACACATTCATCACACTGGGAACTACTTCAATAGGCGTTTGTATAAAATCCCCATAGTAAACAACTAAGAAGCGAAGAGAGACTGTTTAAGTTTCAGTGCCAGCATTCTGAGACAATTATTAATGCTTTTGCTTATTTACAGATATATTTCCTCTTCTTAAACGTATCACTTAAAGCCACAGAATGTTCAGCGTTTTCTTGAGCACTGAATCTGTTCTGCATTTCAGAGCTGAATTAACCTTAGGCTACCCCTTTCTTGCACTACTTTGCTTTCATTCCTGAAAGTTTAAGAATAGGAACGTTGATTTATAAAGCGGAGTTTATAGATTAAAGAAAGCAAAACGTGAACATTCCTTGTATCATTTATCTCCCGACTAGTAACTGTTGCTCAGCCATACATATATTCTGAAAATTTACCAGCAGAAATACCTCATTTTCCTTATTTGTTATGATGGCGGGAGAGCAATTTTCAAAATTATAAACAAAAATCCATAGGGTGAGCAAAATTTTGGATGGTGGACTGTGTGTTTGTCTGTGTGCTTGCTCTTTTTCCCTGGGATTCACATATTGCAGGGGAATGAGAGGATAGCAATATTTCGCGCTATGCTCTGTTATGCTCTTGTTTGTGATTGAGAAAGCAAGGTGAAATGTACTTTCATGGTACTTTTATAAACTGACTCAACAGTTTTCTTTTGCCCTAACCCAGGTTTTAAGCAGTTTGTGAAGTTTTCTTTGAAGATGTTGAATAGGCTGCTACAGAACAGGGTGAAATTGTCAACTGTTCTTGTTGTAAAGGACTGGGAAATACTGCTTGCTTTACTTAGTCATCGACCCCTGCATGTTACAGCTGTCAGTGTCTCCAGGTTTTGTAATTGCTCTCTCATTATCTTCAGAACGTTTCTTTCAACCTGCATAGGCCCAGAAGTGGGTCAGTAAACTTGCCTGCAAGTTGAGAGGTGATGCACACAAATCTTTAGATGTTAACATTTTTACAGTGAATAATGGCATCGGCATCCTTGCCTTTGTAACTCAGCTCTGTGTATGTCAAGGATGTAGGAGTAAAAAGATTATACTAAATTTGAGGATAGGTTACAAATAAATTTGCTTATTTTAAAGTGCACTAATGGTCAGAATTATCTGTGGGCTAATGAGGTGTGGATGAAAACCATGTTGAGTGTATCAAAAACATATTCTTGGAGCGCTTTGTTGCTTTGTGGTACGAGTTGTTCTATATGGAATATTTTGGATTTTTCTAATGCCTCCCTTTCTCATTACTTGCCTGTGACTTTTGAGGCCATCTTATTTCTGGTTTTTATAGAGCAGGTTTTGATTCTCGGACTATGCAGAACACATAAAATGCAAAATTACTTCATGCGATTGTCTAAGTTGGCTTACTTAGGTCCAAGTTTTCTTAAAACTTCAGTCAGGAGAAAAGCATATTCGTGCCTATATAGAAAGTGTAATCTAGGCTTGCTGAAAAAAAACAAAAAGAAAGTGAATCCGCCAGCGTTAAGGAAGCCTAAAATGCTATGGCAAAAAAAAATATCTGTGCTATGCTGAAAAGATCAGGGAGAGGCTGAGTACTGTTGAAGGAGTTCTTCTAAGCACTGTAACTTCATACATTTAATTGTGAGAGATAAATACATGTTATAAGTAAATTTGATTCCAGTTAAAGTCTAATGTAATTAAACACATGCCTCTAGGCATGACAAGCTTTTTTTTTTTTTTTTAAGTTTGATATGGAAAAATGTTTTTATATAGCACAGATTTCCAAGGAAAGGCTTGCAGGTAATACCAACTATTCATATTTTTGACTGTATTTACAATAGTATCATACAGAATCATGGCTGTTTAACCTACAAAAACATTTCAGGAATCCAGTGTTTCAATAGCTGTTCAGCTGGTTTTTGTTCATTGACAAATTTCATGAAAGGAAAACAATACTCTTTTTTTTCCGGTGTTTTTAACATCTTTTATAAGCTACTTATTCTCAACATCAAAGCAGTAAAAAAGTTACATCTCCAGGGAAGTTATTTCAAACACATCTAAATATCATAAATCATATGTGCTTGTTTGAAATGATCTCTAAAAAGCAGGTCATTTTGATAAATGATTATAAATACTGTGAAATCATGGGTTTTGAGGACTTCTGATTGGTTTCTGAAACACATCAGCAAGAAAAATGAGCTGCACACTTGTAGTCAAAAAGAGCTGTGTAGCTGATTCATCAATATGTCTGTGCTTTTCAGCATGGTTGTAAACGGAAGCAAAAAAAAGTACATAATGAAGCATAGTTTTTCTGGAAAGAGTTAATTTGTTTGATATCCAGTATCAAAGCATCACTTACCATTAAAAAAAAAAACACAAAACAAAACAACACAAAAACACCTGTGTAGATTTCATAAATGAAACAAGTTCAAAATATGATGACTAATAATCATATTTTTTAGGAGAAAAGTTTTAACGCTGATTGCTTAGCAAATGTTGGTAGTTCATGCTACCTGGGTTATTTGCTGGATTGTTTAATAGATGAAAATTTGCAGTGCATTCACTTTTGCTCTCAAGAAGTATAATCAGGAGCTTTTCTAAGACTGTAACATTTTTAAACGCTATTTTACTGATACATTCTCAGAATTCTTTGCCCATAGCCAAAGAGTAATTTTGTGTGGATAGAAATAAGTATGGCCTCTAATTATGTGTTTCTATCTGTTTATACATATCGATCAGTAGGATTTACACTCCCCCCCCATCCCACTCCTTTAGAAACATCGAGGTCCCAATCCAGACGTTCACTGGAGCACAAATGTTTTTGTGAGAAGGTATGTTGACTCTAATGGAACTACTGAAGTGCTCAAGGCTTTTTAAGCCATTGGAGCTTAATTCTGTTACTCTGTTTTAAGTCTTTGGCACAGAAACGTAAATGCATGCAGTCCTTTTATTATTTGGTATCAAGGAACTCAGTGAGCGAAGGGTCTGGATGTGTAAGAAGTGTGGTACTAGAACCAAATGCAGGAGGATATATGGGCACATGGGGATCAAAGGTCCAAACATTCTGGCAAAGCTGGAGAAAATTTCACTCAAACTTTTCAAAAAATCATGGTTGTACTTACCTTTCAGGATTTTTAATATGCTGTTGCATGGTAGGGCCAGAAAAATGCTTTATAATTTGCATATATATTTAGTGATGAAATATTAGGATTGCCTGATGGTTTGAGCATTGCCAATCCAGCATTATATATAAAAAGCGAATTTCAATTTCATTGGTTTTAACATTCTAGGATAAAATTTGTCCTAACATATCTAACATTGCTAGCATTTTGCACAGTAAGTAATCAGATTCTGGATTTTTTTTTGTCAGACTTATTGCCCTTTTTAGACATGCTAGTTATTTAATAAGTGCTTTTTAATTGAGCCTGTTAATCTGCATAGAGTTTGCTGTTTGGAAATACTGATTCTTTTAGTGATGTGATGACTGGATATGCCGTATCTTTGAAGTCCTCAAGAGTAGGATTGAGCTCTGTGTCTTGAAATTCAAGGGAAGGTGAGAACATTGTCTTTGCTGCTGTCTGCTAATAATCTGATACTGCTCACCAGGCTATTGCTTTCAGCAAATACAATGTTACACGGCAGTATGCGTGGTCACTGCAGCGTTTCTTTCAGTAGAAAAATGTATTCTACCAAGCAGTTTTGCTAGTCTCCAGAAAAGAAGCGAAATAAGTCTGGTTTCATCTGCTAGAATGAGCAAAGTTTAAATCCACCAGTAAAATGTAGTTATGGTGGGTGTGGGTTCGGTTCTTATTTTTGCTATGTTAGCCTGTGTCCTTGTTCTAATACACTTAAGAATGCAACATGAAAGGGCGTGAAAGGAAAGTCATATTTTTTAAATATAAATACTTGCATATGTGGCTAATAAGGCTTCTAACAAAAATAGTGTGATGTTAGAGAAGTTTGATAAACAGTGCTTGAGGCTCCTTCATTACATCAGTGCACAGCTGGGTACTGAACCCAGCCTTATGGTCTGTCTCCAGCCTGTGCCCTATCCTTTTATGTCTGTTTCCCCAACCTATACAATAGCGATACCAGTGCTTTCCTTCCATTTGTAAAGTACTGTAAGCTTTTATTTAATGAAAAGCTTTGTGTGCGTGTGTGTGCGTGCGCGTGTTTTTTTTTAGTAGCCTGTAAAGACTTACAGATCTGCATCACCATTTCTCCAGTGCTGCTGGTGGCAGGGTAGGAGCGAAACAGTATGCAGCCACCCCGCAGAAAAAAACGCCTTCCCATTACTCAGCAGGGCAGTCGCATCACCTTCGCCAGTGTGAGTGTGTGTGGCTGCGTAGGTGTGCGCAGCAAGAAGTCGTTTGACTTCTGGGGTGAGTGCCTGGGGTCTTCGATGATGGGATAGCTGCTTTTCTATTGTATTTAATGAAAGTTTGAATTCAAAAATAACCTGATGTAATTGTGTTGGATGCACACAGTCTAGTCCTATATGTATTTGAAGTACCTGAGTCACTAAAAAAAGTTATTAAAATAAATGGTTTATAAACAAAAATGTTAATGGAAGTTTCACCTGGAAGATATTGATGATGAAACTGATTTTTGGTAGTACCAGATTTTAAGATGTGTGTTCTTACTATGAATGTAGCTTAGCTTGGGAGAAGGAGATAGACCAGTCAGCCATGCCAGTGCTTATGATTTTTGTGATACAGTCTTGCATGCTTCCAGCTGCAAAACCAGCAAAGGAACGCTCGATTAAAAAAACCACTGCTGCCATCAGTCTTAGTTTTCTAGCGTGGTGGAAACGCATTTGTTATCCTTGTTACTTTTTAATATATATTACAAAATCTGTGTCCTTTGATAAGTTTACCTAAACCATATAAATTTAAAATAATATTTTAAGAGACAAAAATTTAAATCACAATGATGTTATTCAACCTCTGCTAATTTTGTATATATATCTGTAAGTATGACTAGTGCAGAGCTGCATCACTGTATCCTAGCATTCACTGAGTGATGCAAAGTGGAAAAAAAATCACTAATATAATGGGATATAGCAGTAGACAGGCAGGAAAAGTTGCTTCTAGAGTCTTCTACTAAACATTATAAATAGACAGTTTAGTCTGTCAAAATTCTACTTGTTAACATCAATGATATTAAAGATTGTAAATTAAGGAAGATGTCCTTCATTATGAAATCTTGGACCTACGGAAGACAGTAACATGCTTCCTATTTGGAATGTGAGTTTCTTTTGCATATGGAATTGTGACTTTCGCAAATATTTTTGGAGGTAGGCTACTTGACTAGAAGTTGTGCACATTACTAAATAGGCATGTGACTATACATCAAAAACAAAATCAGAAATCACATTTGGAAAATGGCTACTGAATATTTTGTTGTTTAATGATGAATGTAATAATTTAGTGCTATGTGGTTTGAAATCACTGGAGTTTCTTGCTCAATAAAAAGAAAGAAAAAGCAGTCTGAACTTTGTACTGAAAATTACCTGTGCTGAATAAACCTTGCAGGAGTAGGAAAAGGGGCCCTTAGAATACATAAACAAAAGAATACATACATGAATACTTAACAGTCATTTGAAAGAAAAGTTATTTTGTACTCGAACCTATGTTTCCTTTTATCTTTCTTTTCAACAAATGAAACAAAATAATTGACCAAGCAGCAGAAGAAACAAGGCTCAAAGGAATGAGTCAAATCTTTCATTTATGATGGAAGAGCATAGTTTTACTAAACCAATAAAATCCAGTGGATTATGAAACCCTAACTGGAAGCCAAGTAATTTTTCTTTCGTTTTTTTTTTTTTTTTTTTTTAATGAAGCTGCTTCTTGGACTAGAGAAAATTGGTTGGTTGAACATTATTTTATAGCAAATAGGATATGAAAAACTAAAACTGAAACAGATTACTGCAGGCTTTTAAAAGCCCTTCTTCCTTCTGCATTCTCTCAGATCTCTAATAGCTATTTTTTATTTTTAGCAAGTGAGTTCGAACAACTGCTGCCTTACATAAACTGTGTTCGATGCACTTCAGTATCTCCTGCCACATTGTAAGCTTTAATTCTTAGGCTGTGATCCTACAATGATGCCAATATGCATTTAATTTTGTATGTTGGGAGATGAATGAAATCTTGGGTGTGCTGAAGTCAAAACTAACTATTGAGTGGAGCCAGGACTTCACAGCAGAAGTAGCCATATTACTTTGATATGAAGACACCTGAAGTTAAGTGTATGTTTACACATTTTTGTGAACTGGGGGCATTAGTCACTTAGATTTACCAAGCGGAAAAAACTGTTTCCCACTTTGGTCCTTCTAAAAATAGATACTAAAAAATCTGTTGGACATATGTGGACTGACAATACAGCTCTGAAGAGAGCTGAATGAACCATGGGGTTTTCTACCTGCCAAATGAAAACTGGCATATTGCAGAAGAATGCAATGCACCTTGAGCGTGCATGGGGGCTTCCTTGGAAGGGGGTGTTTTTTGCAAGGTGAGGCAGACTCCTCGGGCACATCAGTCTCAGCAGCTTTTCAAGCCTTTTCAAGATGTAGGCACCATCCTTATAGGATATGTGGACACGCAAAACCTACTTGTCAAAATGTGCTTATTATTGTAAAAAGAATGGTAGGAACAGTGACTAGGTGTCTCCTAAATTCATGAAAATATCAGTTTAGTGAAGGAAAAAGAACTGGAATCAGATACGTTGATAAACCATATGGCGGCATATTTTGTGAAGCTTTGCTACACTGAACTGGTAGAAACAGTGTGAATGGAAGCTTGTGCGGCGATGGCAATGTCGACTGCTCGAAGGTACCTTGTAAAGCTTTGTTCTTAGAATGTCAGACAGTATTTTCTGCCAGACAAAAACAGCAGGCTAATGTGAGCTAAGACATGTTCACTCTTTTCAAATTGATATTTTTTTAACTAGACTTTAAAACCGAGTAAGAGTCCACGAGGCATACTCGCCTTACGTAGAGCTTGGGGAAAACTGAGAATGTTGTGTGTCCTTGCACTTTGGAATTACTAACTTGATTGACTCAAAAGTGACACAGTAATATTGAGCTCTTTTAAAAAATTTTCTTTTTTTCCTTTCTATATTCTTGTTTTGGGAGTACCACAATGACCTCAAGCCGCAGCTCTGTGTTAAGTCTTTGCGTTCCTCAGGACATTAGAACAATACACACTAATTGTCTCACTCCCGGCTCCATCTCCCTCCCTCCTTCTCTTTCTTTTTTACACAAGTCCATTTCTGAAGGAGTGTGTGCCTGTAGAGCCTTTCCATTTCCATTTATCCTTGCAGAATGAGCACTTTCTTTGTTGCAAAAAACCCCCCACCCTTTACCTTAATTAGATTTCTGTTAGATGTTAACCTACAATAACTTAAGAACTGTAGTGATCCACGAAATAGAACAGTACTGTTTGTTAGGTAATGTTAGTTTGTTAGACAATGCAGGATGAAACAGTTATGGAGCAGTGGAGCAGTCAGAAAAAAAATAGGAGGCTTCATTAGCAGCAGCTCATAAGGCAACTGAATCTGCAGCATTACCTTTTCTTGTATCATTGCCACTTAATTTACATGATTTCCTAATAAATTATATTATTGGGCCGATAAAAAGAGTGACTATTCTGTCTCTATTTGTTTTTATGAAATAATATATTATTACTGAAAGTAGTAAATAGAACAACTTTAATTTAAAAAAAATTATGTCAATAAGCGCAAGAGAAAAAGCTGGCAACAAGGGCACAAATATTTTGGATTGGTTTACATTATGAAGAAATATGCTGCCAGACTTTCCTGTAGCTTTGGTTTAGCTTTGCATTTTAATTTTTTTTCTCCACTCATTATGACTCTTTGCTTTTTTACACTTTGATGGATTGCTACAACTTTTTGAGGCAAACATCTGTATTACTTTAATATGAGGGTATGTACAGTAATCTAACTATTTAAACCTTATAAAGCTATCTTTATTTCACTGGTTACAAACTGAAATTTAGACATGCAGAGAAGGCACCGATCAGATTTGCAGTCTGCTAGCATGAGAAACATCAGAGATTTAATGTTTTTGTATTTGCAAACAAATCAGGAGAACTTTGCCAGAGATGACACCCAAACAAACACATTTTTTTTGGATAGAGATTATGTGTTTCAAGTACAGTGGCTAAATGCATCCAGCAATTTTGAAGTATGTTTGGTGAAATACAACTTAGAGAATGACCCAGTCCTTCAAGTTCTCAGGAAAGCTGTTTCCTTCCCTGCCGCAAAAGCCACTCAGTGCTTTGCCGGTCAGTGTACTGATGCTCTAATCCTGTTGAAATTTAGGTTACTGTGTATAAGTCTCTCGGAATTAAAAGAATAACATTGAAAAAGTTAAGCACAGGCATGTCAGTTGCTATTCTGTCATTGTTTTCTTTAGCTTGATGGTGCGTGGCTAAGAAATGTTTGTAGTTCCACAACATATGGGTAGATACTATAAAAATTTTATTTATGGAGGCTCTGGCTTGCTTTGTGTTTTTCAAACATGTTTCCACAACTAATTGATAGCCTTAATTCACACACACACACACACACACACACACACAAAAACCCCAAAACCTAAAAGCTGCATATTAACCTTGAAACACATGGTTGAGTTGATTATGAAGGTAAGTGGAAAGCTTGATGCTACCCATATAGTGGAGTCTGGCTGCATGCCATTGCTGACCTATTAATTAAAAATATGTTGTTACTGTATCAGCAAACTGTTACTACTTACGTTGGAGGTGAAATCCACACTGAGCTAGAAAGGCAAGAAATGCTGCTCTTATCTGAGCTGTTCATACGAACCTACATGGAGCCTTACTAGTTCAGAAGTATTTGAGAGGGGTACATGTTCCCGAAATACCTCTGAAAGAGTATTTCTGCAAGTTTGGGAATGGCCATACTGAAGCAAGTCCAGGGAACGTGTGTAGCATATTGCACATCAAGCACAAAAAGGTCTTGCTAATCAGCCTTTGCACCTTCCCTGTCATGTTATTTAATGCCCCCTATTTCTCAGCTTTCTGTAAAGCCTAAGAGCTGGCTTTGTGCAGTTAAGATCTGGGTTTTTTTTATAAAAGCGGTCAGCATTTCCTTTTCTTCCAGGGCAAGAATGCACAGATGTAGGAAAAAAATTCTCACAAAAAAGACTTGGGGGTAAGCACAAAGCATCTTTTTACAAGGCAAAACAATTCTGTCCTTCGTTTCCCCAGCACAAGGCTGTGGGCTGCTATTTGTTCTGAAGAGAGTGAGAGCTATGGTTTAGAAGACCTTTTTTTGCCACTAGAGTTTGCAAATTGTGTTTATCTATCTTCTCTCCCTCTGACACATTTTCAGACTGTTAGGTGAATGAGTTTTACATCACTTGTCAGAAATCAAATCTGTTTTTCTGCCCTGGCCCTCTCTTGGCTCCTATTTTAATCGTGCTAAAACCAAAGCTGATGAAATGATCCTACCTTTCAATCATGCCGTTTTGAAATTCCCTTCCTAGAATCCTTTTTCTGGTTCCAGCTTATCCTCTCAGAGTTAAACTGTTATTTCCCTGCAAGGCATTGCCCAACTGCTGCTCAGCTGATGTTTCTGTTCCTGTTTCTTATCTACCTCAGAATGTTCTCTGTGCTCTCTTAAGTGTGTTCTTCCTCTTTCCATTCACACTCTTTTCTGTCTTCCGTATGGCTCATGTACGTGCAAGAAACATCCAGAAGCAACGTTCTGTCATTATCCCATTGGCCCCAAACCATCAATTGTTTTACTGTGAACTTGCTTTTGATAACTGCAGGTCAGTCATGGGTCTTCTATGCCTTTATGATGTGTAAGAAAAGTGTGCAAGGCTGAGAGTAAACAGGAAAGAAAAAAAGAAAAAAAAAAAGATGCTTCATGTGCTTTCTTTTCTTCAGGTTTTAACTTCGTAAGGATGTGCATCACTGAGCAGAGTCTGTAAATGGCTCTAGAAGAAATCATACATGGCCCAGACATGACAATGCTATGGTTAATATTTAGTACCAGTGATGTACCCAGTGCTGAGCAGAGCCTTGTGTAAAAAGGAAGCATTTGAAACTAAGCCAAATGGGTTAGAAAAAATGAATCTTTCTTAAAATGTACTCTTTTAATTCCAAGATTTTAGGTAATAATTACTTGTGCCAGAAGGAATGTGCTTCAAAGAAAGTAAAGTCTCATTTTGAAGGGGCCTGTAAACTCCTTAAATAGCATTGGTAATTTGTCCTTTCACGCTACAGTTTTCTGTAAGAAGAATTTTGAAAGTGGTAAAATATTTTTTTGTGATTCCATTTAATTGATATAATAGACATGTATATATATTTGTTGTATATGTGAGTGTGTGCACGGATGTGTGTATCAAATCTAAAATAACAGCAGGTAGGGACCTGGGTTAGTCCACTTGATTTGACTGGACCAGCACCTGGTTATACTGTGCTATTTTATTCCTAACTGTGTTAAAAACAGTTTGGGGAGAGTGAGGAAGCTACAGGCAGGGAGAGGAAAGGAAAGGTACAGGAGTCTTGCTGATACCTTTTGTATGCTTGGGCTTAGCAATTTTGCAGTTATTTTCAATACTAGAGTTTTTCAGTGTAATATCAGCAAATAGAGTGCATGGCAAAATTATAGAAGATATTAAATCTGAACTCTGGAGACATAAATTCACATGAGGATCAGATCACAACATTGGCTGCTTTCCGCTAGTCTCCAGTGGGCTTTTTTCCGTATCACAAAAATCACCATACAGTTTGGCACAGCCTTCAGGCTCAATGAAGACAGTTCTGTTCCAGGATTGAAATAGCCAAGAGCACTAGATGCCAGAATTGAGGTGCGTTTGCAGTGTAGGACGGAGACAGTTTTACAGCTTTTGTCTCAACTCTTCCTTCCCTTGCTAGGGATAAGTCTCTTGGGTTTTGGTAAGAGTTCTATCAACTTTATAGAGGAAAGAGGGAGGAATGAGGCACGAACCTTAGTATTTGTGACTTTACAATTAATATAAACCTAGAAGTGTGTTGTGTCAGTAACTCACAGTTCTGCAGCACACGTTAGAATCTAATAGACAGTATCTGAGAAGACTTTAAAAAATTGGTAAACACATACCTGCCTGGTCAAAATTAGAAAAAAAATAAACAAGAAAATTGCAGACTTCTGAAAGTGATGGAGTCCTGCTCCCTTCCCCCACCTCCCATCAGCAAGCTGATGTTTCCAGCAACTTCAAAAACACAATACTTCTCTATAAGCCTAAATGTACATAAGGAACAAATTAAAGTCCTGATTTGTGAAAAAAATTTGAGCATATGCTTAAGAACCATTGACTTCAATAGGAGTTAAACATGTCCTCACACACGCTTCTAGAACTGGAGACTAATAAGGATATTAAAAAGGATCAAGAGGCTGCCCCCCTTCAAGAAATGCTGCAAAACTGTCATAGCTGAAAGCTTTTCTTGACGTAATCATACTGACTTTCCTCGCTACACTCCTCACCTTACTTCCAACCTTCACAAAGAGGAGAAAACAACCCTTCTCTCCCTCTTTTCTCCTCTGTTCTTCATGCCACTCTTTGCCAGGCTAATCTTTCTTTGGCTCCAAAAGGAGAGGAGCTACAGACTCTGCAGTGTCCGTTAGGGCATGCCGCTAGTTCCACTCTAATGAGTCTGGAAGGTGGTCAGATGGTACAGTGAATGGTGGCTGAACAACCTCCCTGAGAGAATTAATTACAAGATAATTAATTACATTGCTGTCTAGCTATGCAGACCTAGGAATTATTGGAAGGACATAAAACACAGTACAGGTTAAAAAAAATGGAAAGAAAACCTTGCTAAAAAGTCACACATAACATACCGAAAGGAATCCTATTTACAGGGAGAAAGGTACTATCCCAACAGCAACCCATATTTGTATTCCTTTGTTAGACGAGTGACCGATGTAGAGAAGGAGTGATGACTAAAAGCCTTGAGTGTGGGTTGATTTATTTCAATTCAGTATGACAAAACGGGTTATGTATATGGTTTGTGAGTGTGGTACTAATTTATTAAATGCTCATTGGACTTTAAAAAATAGCCTGCCTTCATTAGCAGTCTCAGGAAACAGACTCCATGGCTTAATAAATCTCACTTGCAGGAATTTTGGCCTGATACTCATCTTAAAATACTCCAAACTTTCATTTTCTGAACCTTGTCTCATGGACTACTACAGTCCTAAGTAATTTATCCTTTCTCTTCATCCTGCAGCATTGGAAGGCAATTCTCATGCATCCTTATAGACGGGATTAATTAGTTTGGGGATGAGTCTTTGTTCTTATGTTCAAGTCATTCATTCCAAATTTTTCATTTTATTTTCTTAATGAAAACTCTTCCTACAAATGAAGGTCAGAGGGAACTTTAGCATGATGACTGTTTAGCACAGTATTGCTTATAGAAAATAATCTCTCTAAGAATCACAAAGCAGTAGAAACATTAAACCTGAATATAGTTTGGAAAAGAACATATGATGAGAAGAGTGGTCATTAAGTATAGGAAAAACTGAAAATGGACTGTATGTTTCTTTCCATCCCCCAAATTTTATTAAATTAGCTCATGTAAATTAGTAAAGATGTTTCCTGCCAATTCTGTTTACGTGCTTCTTAAAGCAGCTTGCTTTCATTCAAGTCAGAAAAACACACAGATTTCCATCCGTGGTTTTGCATTTTCACTAGTTGCTGTTTCCTTTGCTGCTGTGTGTTGTAAAACTAAAATGAGATACCCAGTTGTTCTTTACTTTTGTCCAGTTGGGTCTATTTGTTCATGAACCTGCTTGAAAGTGTTGAATGCTTCAGTACTCACTGTGATAAGCCTGTAAAATTTCTCTGTTCTTAAGCAAGAGACTGTCTTAAAATGTTTGAATTTGCACACTTCTGCAGAATGGGTTTGCCCATAGTGGGAAGAGGATTGGCAACAGACATTTACTCTGCCAGGGTTAGTATCTGGTAATGCTGTGCATTTCCTACGTCATCTATTTTAGTTGCAGAGGTATAACACTACCACATAGTTACATTTGCCTGTCTGTCCCAATAATTGCCCTCTAACATTTAAATACAAAGTCTTATGACTACGTAGCACAGCTCTCAACCATCCTAGGAGGTATCAAGGTCCAGGCACAATGATGTATCCTGGGCTCTTGCAGAGCATTGCAGCTCCTCTATCAGGCTCTGCACTACTGTAGGATGGATGTAATTGTCCTGAGGAGCAGGAATTATGTAGCCTTAAAACTTCCCTTAGAATGGTGTGGCACAGCACACATCGACATGTTCTACTTCTACATCATGATGTGATCTCCTTTGTGTTTTCTTATATAATTTACTTGGTAATTTTCTGTTTCTGCTACTGTGTTTTGTTTTATGCTGTTTATCAGTCTGTTCTGTCTTCAAATCAGTGAGTTAATCTGTGACCACTTTTTGATAGCCAAGTAAGATGGATTAATATTTTTTAAAATGTATTAAACCCAAAAAAACTTGTTCCAAAGATATTGTTTTGAAAGATATATTTTTACAATGACTTTATACAAACTTTATGTCTGCTACTAATAAAAAATAAAATATTGCAAATAGTCCCTAACTGTGTATTTTGCTAAGTTAGTGTTTTATTCATCTTATTATAGCAAGGAATTTAAAAGCTAGAAAAGCTGGCATTAAACTGAAAGGGCAATGGAAAGTTGGTAGCCTAAACATTTGTTTTGATTCATATGGAAGGAAAGAATTTGGACCAGATGCTTGAAAGAGCTCAGAACCCAGCAGCCCCCATTGTTCTTCATTTAGGTGCCTAAATAGTAACAGTCGGGTGTGCAGCTTTCTTGAAAGCTAATCCTTTTGTGTTGAGGCAGCTTTTAGGCTTTAGCCTATCTCTTCCTGGCTGTAGAACTTTAATTGTAAACATTTTATTCCAGAATTGTCCCTCATCTATATCCTTCGAGCACTTGCTTGTAGTTAAGAGATCTACTGTTAATATTGCAGGGCTAGAACCCCTTCAGTGTGTCCTGAATTTTAAAAATGTGTCCCTCACGTTGCTTTCATACTGGGGACCTACTTCTCTGTATATAATGCTTTGATAATACTTTTTTCAAGGAGTTCAACCAGTGTGTGGACTCTCTGAAAGACGCAGTATATCATATGCTTTTGTTTGCTTTAGGCTGGCAATCCTGTAAAATATATTTTAAAGAAACTCGAGGTGTGCACTTTCTTGTATAAAGTAAGCTCCCAGTCCTAGAAAATTTCTTGAGTCAGGCTAGTGTATAGGATGCTTGCAAATCATTGTGTTTATACTTTAAGGTTCATAATATACAGATTATCAAAGCATATGTAACTGGAAGACTGAGTTAAACCCAGATCAAATAAGGCATCTAGTACACCTTCTTATAGCTAAAAAAAGATAGTAAAATTTGGCTCTTAATTTTACACAAGTTCTGTACACACGCACACACACTCACACACACAAATAAACACACAGTAAAGATACCATTTCAACTTTTATTGTGCTGTGGGCTATATAAGATGTTTTATTTGAGTCAAATGCTCCTTTGGACTTCATTCTTGGGTAACAAGTTTTTAAAATTTAGGTATCATTACTAAAGGAGAGGACTATTAGTAGGCTTAGAAGACTAATTTTTAATAAATAAGCTACCATACTAATCTGCACCCCAAAAGCAGAGAAGATGACTGGCTTTGAAATAGGACACTGGAAAGAAATCAAGGAGAAAAAAGTTGAGTTTCCAACTCTGCCATAGACTTCTTGTATTAATTTGTCTACTAGAACGTTGCACAGAAGCACCTGAGCAGTCTCTAGAGCTGGAAATTAGCACATACTGGTCAGCATCATGGTTTTGCCAGGCAAACTGCCCCCGCTGAGAAGCACATACATTATTTTGGGCAAGTCACCCTGACTGTACTCCCTACAGGAGTCTCTGAGTAGAACCAATAGTTTCATTTCCTTCAGAGTAATTTCAATAATCTTTACACAGTGCTATAGTTATTCCATACTTCAGATCTTCAGTCTGTAAAATGGGCAAATCTGTCTTACAGTTCCTTCTGTATAAACAGACCTAAACCATTCATTATGTCAGGCTAGACTGGGGAGTAGGTAGAATCAAAACGCGATGATAATTCCAGTTACTAAGTGCTGGATGAGTTACTGATCAAGGTATTTTTGAGCAGGTATGTGGCTGCAAAGAATAAATAGCATTTTTTATTTTATCATATTAAATAGAGGCATTTTTATAATTTTGATGACTTTTGAGCTAATTACTGGCAGATGTGTTTTACCCAACCATATGTATAGAGGTGATGTACAGATATATTTCTCTGCCTCACCAAATATTCCAGCTTCTTTCCAAATGGTGTGTTTGTTTGGCTGATGCACAACCTCAGCCAGACATTTTTCTGAAACTGAATCCAGATCAAATGGCATGCCCTGCTGACTGGCTGGATCTCAGTGTGCCTTCATCAGTGTTCCTCATGCATATAGAAAATGGCCAGTTGCCAGGTTATCTGGGATTTTCAACTCAGGTTCCTCTATGTTATCCATAAATCTATTTTACCTTTGACAGATGCAATTATCACATCCAGTTAGCATTTGAAGAATATAACAACATAAACTTGGTGGTATCTTGCTCTAGAATGTTTTATTTATTTATTTTTCACATTGAGACCATGCTGTTGTCCAATTAAACCTTCATGCGTTGCAAAACTACTGCATGCCGAAAACCCTGTGCCTTGGCTGAGTTTGATCAGCCATATTGTACAATTTATATTGTGTGCCACTAAAGTTTCATATCAATTTTCATGTTTGATTGCTTTGATGTAAAATTCTCCTCCACTAGGAGCTACTGTGAATTGACATATTGTGAATTGTCTCTCCAGAAAACTTCTCCTCTATCCTGAGATTTAATTGGAAGAGACTGGACACCCAGTTTTTTCTTGCCTGTCACTGACTGACTCATTGCCAGGAGACATTCAACAGTCTGGCTCCTTTTGCTGGATTTTCAAGTGTAATGTATCCCATCAATATACCTGGATATTTTTCAGTACATTATTACAATTCTGTACAGAGCTCTCGGAAACTGTGTGAAGGGTGCTGTATAAATGTACAGATTAGAGTGGAGTGGATTAAATAGGACTGGATTTCTGGAATGCACATCACCCCTTACTATGAGTTCTCATAGTGTGGTTAGAGCCAGCCTGTACTGCATGAAATTTTTTTTGTGATGTCCATTTAACCAATAAATCTGTCATCACTGACTGGTCTCCATTTCCTCTGAAATAAACAAATCACTATTAGGTTCTTTGAAGCAGCAGACTGCCAGGAAACACAAAAGTCACTTTTGCTTCATCCACGGAGATAAAGTAGTTAGTAAGTGGAAATGAGCTGCAACTGAAGGAGCCTCAGTGTTCTCACACCTGCTAGAAAGTACAGTAGATTTCCACCCCGCAGGAATTCAAACAAACCTCAGATCACTGTGTTCAGTGAAAGTGAGCTTGCCTAGCCAAGAAATGAATTGCAGGCCCTTGGAAACTACTTAAAGAAAGCCAGTTTCACAGGGACGGAGGAAATTTGAAAGAGTCCAGGAAGCAGTTCGAGGTCTGTGACGTCCATTGAGTCAGTTGCTGTTTGCTTGGTGCCATATTTCTGACCTCCACACTTCTCTGGCTCCCTTTTTGAACTAGGTGGTCCTCTTCATGCTGCACTTGGTGTTTCATTCCGCAGGGTAGCTCTCTGTGCCTTGACTGCCTTTTGCACCAAGTGTTTTCATGTGTAAGTTTGTATCTGCTTCTTCTTTACTCTTGAGCTGGGATTTATGTCATTGCAATCTCTGTTGCCTGACAAACTGTGGCTTATCTTTCACCTCTTTTCAATGTGAAAAATTAGTCTCGAAAAGTTAAAGTCCTTGATTCATTCTGGTTTTTCTCTGCTGAATGACTTACACTGATGGAAAAAGTTGTGGAAGTCAAGCTTCTGACAGGCAAGTGTGGTTGTTGTGAAGGGACAAAAAAGTCTTAGTTTTAGGTTCTGTAAGTAACTTTTTAAGTTAACTAGTATAGTTTACTTCTTCATAAAAGTGAAGTAAAATTTTCCTGCTAAAAATTTGCAGTTGTTTTCAGCAAAGTAGCTCTAAGCTTTCTTCCTAATAAAACTGACTTTTGACTTGTACAAATGTTTATGAATATGAAAACGACAAGAAACTGCTAATGGAAGCTGAACTCGTGACGTGAAAAATCAATAACAGAAGAAAGATGACTATTTTTAGGAAAATCTAATGAATCTTCATTAGGGACGGACCCCGGCCCAGCAAAAGCTAATGAGAATCTTTAAATGGGACAGATTTACAACATAGTTTATAAATAGTGTTGAAAAACTTTTCATATCTCTCTATCCATTGGATTTTTTATGTTTGTTTCTAAATCATTTGGTGCTTGTTAAGAGTTTTAATGTCAGTATTTCCAATTTCTTTCTTGGAAAACAGCGTTATTACACTTTAAGTAAAACTTCTATCTTGGATTTGTATCCATAGCCAGTAAATATTTTTTTTCCTTTAGTCCTATAAATAAAATATTTAATTTGTTCTTATCCAAATCCTTTCAAGTGACTTATTTTCAGACTTGTGCTGACATTCCACTCTATTTTTTATTGCTAACAAATTTAATACTTCACATTTTTAACTCATGATAAGGTAGAAACTATTCTTGTAATTACTGCAAGCGTAAACACAGGCTTCAGTTATATCCCGTTCAAACGCTTACTCTAACCCCTGTATTCAGATTGTCCTCTGATGCTTTGTGCATACGCTGAAGTTTATAAGTTAATATGAACTTTAAAAAAAAATTTACATGTTTTTACCAGCAGTGATTTAAGGAGACATTCCTGTATCTGTCTCTTTCCTGCCATGGACTGTTTGCACGCTCCCAGCACAGCACTGAAGTGTTGCTATCTTCCTTGGTGGGAAGATGCTGCATGGTTGAAGGGAACTGGAGAGAAAGACAAGTGCTGTGCGGGGCCAGGGGGATGTGCTTCGCCACACCCTGTCCTGAGTCAGGAGCTGACCCCATTACACTACCTCATGTGAGGATGGGATGGGGATGCCATTCTTCCTTTCCTTCTTATTCTCTGGATTTACAATTGATTGCACTAGTGACAAGGAGATGAAAAAATGGACCCATGGTAAGATGGTATAAAATTAAACCAAAAGCAGTGTGGCACTTGCTGTGGTGCCAGGTGCAAGATCCACTTTGGAAAACTTTTGGAAATAAGCTGGGTCTCCAGTTGACAGTATATATTTCCTGGCTTGTGTTTAATCCCACCTAAGTTGTGTTTTTGTCAATAACAGAACAAAAGCAAGGAAAAGAAAGGCACGTATCTGTCTGCCATACATATGACAGTTCAATTCCTACAAAATACACTGCTTGTTTATAAAACTGGGATTAGTTTCCAAATTGCATTTGCCAAAATATCCTGAAATAAATCCTTACACGCTCTGAAAAAAGTGCATAGAGATGATTTTTCAAATGTGATTTTGGTAGCTTCCAGTCCTGAAAAGGCACATTTGTTGAAACTACACAACTGTGTAGGTCCTGATGCATCACAGACATAATCTGTGATCATTAGGAACAAATAATGAAATGGTGTGAAGAATCAGAGACAAGAGGAGAGATTATAAAAGCTGAATTTGCTGAAAATGATGTATTCCAAATCTAGCTGGTGGGAATGTAGGAAATACAAAGTAGAAAGTACAAAGTATGGTCCTGCCTTATATTTTTCTTTCTTTTTCCTTTTTTTCTTTTTTTTTTTTTTTTTTCACCTCCGGTTGTGTTTGTTTCCCAGAGATTTATGGCCCATCATTAAGAATAAAGGCTTATGGTTGTTCACATGAAGAACCATCTGTACACCTGTATCTTTGTATCAGTGAGGTAGCATGTAGCCTTTTGCATGGATGGGAATCCTGGTTTTGACACTTTCAAGCTGATCTATAACAAAAAAATAGAAGGGAAAAAACCCATGAGATTAAATAAGCACAGGTATGCCTTGAAGGATGTGTGAATAAAAACTGTATAAGGGTTCTTGGATTATGTCCTTAGATGATTTATTTATGTAACTGCTAAAGCACCTTGTTACAGGAAAAAGGAAAATTTGAAGGCTACTAAACACTTAGCTCTACATTACATGAACTTCAAAGAATTTTAGTTATATGACAACTGTAAAGAATGTTTTTACATTTTACTGAGCAAATAAGGGATCAATTTCCCTGTTGATTCATTTAATATCTGAGAAGTTGTAAAGAATGCAGTGAAGAAAGAGATTTTTTCCAGATCAAAAATAGTAGGATGAGGTAGTGCTAAAATGGGATCTTCAAGCCATTTTAAATAATCCTGGAACTCAAAACTTTGCAGCTTCTGTCTTTGGTTTGATAGCTAGTTTTGTAACAGTCAGATGCTTGGGAGTTTCCTGTTTACTTTGTCCTCCAACAAAAAATTGACCCAAAAAAAAGTATCATGCACACAGTGTAAATCCAATCAGAAAGACACTTCTTTTCTAAGAATTAATCCAGTCACATAAACCTAAGTTTGGAATGATTGGGCAAGCTCCAGGTAAACATAAAAAAATTGCAGGCGTTGTTCAGAGCAAAGGCTACAGACAATTTTTCAAGGCTAGTTCACTATTTTTATTTGTGCAGGTCGAATACTTTTGGTGCGTGATGAACTGAAATAATAAACAACAATACCTGTTATAATTTTCAGTCTACTTTATGAGAAAACAAAGATGTCATGTTCATGAATTCTGTATACTAATATGGCATAAAAGAAGTAACTCCTTCCTGTGTGTACTACATGGCTTTTGCTTGTGTTGCGTGCATGTGCATGACTTCTTAAATCAGAGTTAAGACTGCTTTGCATCTGCTTTTATAAGCCATGAATTCTAGAGACACACTTTTCTTATGGGAATGGAGATTCCGTCTTGGTGGGAGAAACGACCTGGCTCTGTGTTTGTGAGCCTCTCACACTCCTAAGCTCTATAATTGTTTCAGTGGAACACAGGTGTCTTAGGAAAGTCATATGTTGGAGGGAAAAAGCTGCCAGTTTGCTAAAGATATTTTTGTGAGGGGCTTTAAACAGCTAGCGAGAGACCTTGAGGTGGACTCTTCAAGGGGGAACCAGTGCACAAGCAGGAAAGGAAAGTAGTATGTCATGTGAATCTTCATGTTAAGCAGACTACTTGTGTGTTTATTTATCACCTCAAACTTTTTTCAGGATGCTTGACTTAAAACCTGCATATGCATTACATCAGTTAGCAAATTCCGCTCATTGGTGCCTGCTTTGTTTCGGCTAGGATGAAGCATAATCTTCGTCATCTGGAGTGGGAGTTAAGTACCGTGAGAATCAATCCCAGCACATACACAGAGGCTAGGCAGTGACAAGGGCATCTGCCTGCACGTCTTAACATCAGGAGGAGCAGGGGTGAGGCGGAAGGCATTCAGAGAGAAGGAAGCATTTCAGACAAGTACTTTGGTCCTGTCTAGAGTCAGCTATGCTGTGTCCAAGTGATGATTTGTACCGGATATAACGTTCCCATCTCCCACATTTTTCTTGATATTGATTTAGAGTAAATGAGGAGCTGAACATAATTTTTGGCATCTCAACATTATTGCCTTGCTGGTTCTTAACTACTTTTGTAGAAATATTGAATGCTAGGAGAAAGGAATGGTATAGATATTCCAGGACATTGTATTCATAATGATTCACAAGGTTCGGGATCTGAGAGGAAAGTCTGTGTGTAATAAGCAGTTAAAAAAGTGGGATAGATAAATGTGATGATCAATAGCAGCAGAAATTGTAGAGAAAGGACTAATCTGGAACAGCACTGTGGGTCATTGAAGGTCATTTTCCTTAGAAAAATGAGTACACAAGGCAGTATACTTTTCTGAACACCTTCTACCACTTCTTTCTTTTCAAACACACATTGGTGAGAATTGTGAAACAATTTATTATTCATATCCTGAGTGAGTGCTCTGTGCAACCGTGATTTGTAAACAGGTTTTCAGAACTGGATTTGAGCTAATGACTTTCATATACTATGTGTGTTCTTTTACCAAGTTTTAAAAATTATTCTGGTTCCCCTAAACAACTCCTGTGTGCAAATGGAGTTTCAAAATATTTTTTTTTTTAGATATGCTTAGGAAGATGAAAATCTAAATACTGATAAGTGATTTTACCTGTGAGTAACTTGACGTATGAGTTGCCTAAAAATAAATGCCTGATTTTCATAGCTCTATTGCTGATAAATGGTTATCTTGCATTTGCAATGACGCTTCTATAATTTCAGAAATTGCTTCCACCCTGAGACCATTTTGGGGTGATTGTGGCTTATATTCCTGCTTCCTAAATATATTTCTGGAGTTTTAGGTCAGATTTCTATGTGTAAGGATCTCTTCATCTGTTTGAATTATTCATTTATAAAAGGAATAGATCATACCCACATTGCATATTACCAATTTGACATGTAGAAGATAAGCTGATTTATACTCACAAAGACTGCTGCTTTCAGATGTTAAAGCCTCTGAATTACTTTGTAGCTCAGCGGACCTGCGTATTTGTTGACACAGCTCTTACGAAAGGTTTGCTCAGCTTCTCACAAATCTACAAAGGTTTGCTGAGAACTACGTATACGTTTTCATGTTGCTTTTGTCCTTTTATTCTTGGTTTAGACCCCAACATGTTTCTTTTCCTTAGTCTTCTGCTGAACACAAGTCTGAGGACACTGCATATTTTGACCTTTTCCTATGATTCTTTAATTTACTGCAACCTTTGGGACAAATTATACTTTTTTGTCATAAACATACTGTAAGGAATTTCAGAATTGTACCACTTAACACCATTTTGAGAGAAACAGTCTGCGTTGCTGTTGTTTCTGCAGTTGTACCCCAGCGAGACATGACCTGAACATCATCCTGTGCCCTGTCTGCACACCTTTGACTAGGTCATACGCAATCTGACTCCTCCTTGCCTCTCTTTTCTGTTATTTAAAATGTGAATTTTGTGTGATACTATTTATACACAAACCAACATGTAACTATACAATTATGGCCAGTTATTGCCACACCTTGTTTGAATAAGGATTGAAGTCTTGTATAAGATAGGAACTGTTGTTTTCAGTCAGATGATCGGGAGGCTAAGCTGAAGGATGTCACAACTATGATGATTTCCCTCGGTCTTTCCTTAAAACCTCCTCTGGCATAATACCCATGATGATGATAGCTGGGATGCAGTAATCAACATTTTCACTTGTTTGTTATTGCCATGATGAAGTGAGGTGCAGCATATGATAAATGCATCGTCAGCTCTTGGGAGCCTGGACTTCCATTTGTTAGTATGCAATGGCCGGTATAATGAGGAAGGCCCTTTAAGCAACACAAATACTAAAGAGTAATGTATTTGGAAGTTTCTCTGTCTCATTCTGTTTGTGCATACATGTCTTCATTCAAAGAAGGAGCTACTGGGCTCTTTCAGCAGTTTTTGAACCAAACAAAAGTCCTTCCTAGCTGAGGCAGGTATTCTTCAATCTTTGACTGAATTGAAGTCTTCTCCAGGTAATATTATAAAAATGTATTTATTTTCCTTTAAGGTTTAGTAGGATCATACATTAGTGCCCTGATAACGTTCCTTCTCTGAGAATTAATGATGAATAATTCAATGCAGTAGCAAACTGTCTGAAATAGGCTCCTATTATTTCTCAGTGCACATTAAAAGCAATCAAATAAGAACAAATCAGAATTAGCTCTTAACCAATTAAAAAAACATTTTTGATCTATTAAGATACACAAAAGCAAGTGTGGATTTATTCAGTAGCTTCTGGGGGCAGGTCCTACTTACAAACAGGGTACCATTCACACAAATAATCCTGTCTGACTTTCATGTTAACATATGGGTGAAATAATGCTCATTAATATGTTGAAGGAGGATGGTTAACCTTACCTTCTTATCTGGTCACCATTGATACAATCCAAAAAAGAATGACCGGTGATTTTGTTATGTTTTCAGCATTGTCTTATCAACATCTTCTCATTTTGTCCACAAAACTGAAGATGAACTTGCATGGCAGTTACTGCAAGAAAGCTTTCATTATGTCAATGGCTTGAAGGACTGACATCTTGAAAGTGAATGAAGAGAAAAAAGGGTTGATATTGAGATTTTTAGTAGGGACTAGATCAGCTTGAAAAAAGTTTTTTTTTAGGAATGGAAGCCATCATTGGAAAAAAATGGTTTATCTATACATTTTTATTCATGTCACTTAAGAGCTAATGGAAGTGAAATGAGAACATTCTGTTTTAATTGCATGACTATGAGATTCTTTTTTTCAGCTTTAGGTCTGGATAAGCAGCTGAATGACAGAACATTCCAGAATAGAATAAGTAGATGATGTAACCAATGAGGGCTCTTATGGTGATTGTAGACCAAAGTCTCCCTTGGAAATAAGGTAAAAAAATGCCCAACCCCAAAAGAAACGCAGACTTTAAAGGGAAACTACAACTCTAGGAGCAACGTACTGGGATTCTCTGGTGGGTTAGGTAAAACATGATACAGAAATCATTAATTTTTTCCTAGTTTACATTTTGAGGCATGAGAAGACACAGATTTCCTGCTTTCAAAAAGAAAGTGAAAATATATGGGAGGAGGAAGGCACCAAATTGTGTTTAGAAAAAGCTTAGTGCTCAGCTAAATGCACAGATGCGTAAACTAAACACTTTTTATGCCTAAACCACTGTTTATATAATAATGAGGATTTTCCATCAGTTTCTTCAGTTAAACAGTAGCTGTCTTTTTGCTGTTTAATGGAAGCAAGGCAGTCTTGTGTAAAACATCAGATATATCAGCATGTTATGCTCTTTTATCTTTTATATGAATTCAGCATAGTCATAACCCTAACGGACCAACATTTTAACCTCCTTTCCTTTTGTATTTTGTCTCAGATTTGTTAAATGAACTGGGTTCAATTTTTCTTAAGAAGCAAGGTGGGGTTTTAGATGACAGAGAAAGTCAATATTCAGTTTTTATTTTTGGTTTGAAAGATGGAGAAAGCTTGTTTATGACTAAGAACATCCGCCAAATGCACCAAATGCTCTAGCACCAGCATAATTTAACTATTTACTCAAACCCATGTTTACATCTGTGAAAGAAGCTATTTCTCCATGTTTTCAGTGCCCCAGAGGCATATAAATCCCCTGGAAAACATTGCAACAATGCAAAACAACCCAGTACAGTTATTCAACAAGTACCATTTTTATAGGGCTTTGCTGTACTGGAGCATGCTCAGTCCAGCATAATCTAAGCCCTCATGACATTTGTTCTACTGACTGGAGTCACTAGGGACTGCAAAAAGGAAGGGAAATGCAAGTAACGCTAGTTGGACATTTTAAATAGCCAGGACACAAGCAGAAGAATCCTATAAGTGCCTTGTGCTAAGGACCTCTCAGCAGAAGAGTGGATAAGAGGGGCAACGAGGTTAGTACTTTACATCCGCCTCATGGCACTTTGTCACACAACAGACAACTGAGATTGGATGCTTCAGGTTTTATTTTGTACCAGTAGAAACTATCAGCCAGTATATTGCAGGGATGGCTGTGCTAAGTGAACAGTCCCCTCTTCGTCGGCTTCCCCGTTTCCTCAAGATCCTGAGTGAGAGGCCCATATTCAGGGTGGTTATCAATGGATAAAAAAGATTGGAAAAGCTCCTTCCTTGGCATTAAGGTTTTTCAAAACTATGCAAACTTAAAATAAGATACCCTTGATAAAAATAGTATAATGCCCAATCATATTATTTAATTGGGTGGAAACTCAGTGACTGAGTAGTTTAAAATTAGATAGAATAAAGTTTTACACTGAACAGAGTAATGCCCCAGAGCTCATGTCTAACTTCTATAACTCATTTGGTTGGAAAGCTGCAGACCTTTATTCCACATCTTAATATAGCTCTTGAATTTGTACCATTTCAGAGCTGCTCCATATTCTTTTTTTCAGAGCTGCCAGACCAGAATACAGGACATATTTTTTGAGGTTCAGAGGGGGATTTTTCTGCCTCCCCCTCCTTACCCCAGTAGCACTGGCAAATGCAGTGTTCATTGTTGTTGCATGAAGTCCAGCCCTGGAATTGCTGGCTACTGGTATATATGCTGGGATTTCATTGTTGCTTCAAGTCACTGTTTATTCAAGTACACTCCTACATCCTCCAGTATGTGTGCTAATAATTTTATTGCTCTTTTTTTCACCTATTTCTGTGATCTGATAATCTCAAGTATTGCATCTACTCTTAGCGCAGAGCATCCAAACTTAGACTATATGGATGGGAAGAAGGGCAAATAAATTAAACACCAATTTTCGTTTCTTAGAAAGATGAAGTTCAACACTTTGAGAGTCAAAAGGGGGGATGATGTTTTACCTCCAGCCTGACAACCATTACTGGAAGTGACAACTGATCACAACAGAGAATGTGGGGGCTGAGGTGAATTGTTTTACAGAAGAATGAGATAACCTTTGTATTTGTCATCAGTGTTACAACTTTTAGCGAGGTATACATACCCAACCTGTATCTTCAATTGTAATGAATGTTTCTTAATTTTCTTGTCCCAGTAGAGGTAGGAACTTAAATGAGCTTTGTTTAAAAGAGTAAAACAAATACTGTCTGGGGTTGTAAAACATATATAGGATTTACTATGCTTTGACATGCACTGTCAGACTATTTCACTAGCACATTACTTTACCAGGAAGGCCTTTCTTCTCCAGCTTATACGCAGCAAGTTGGATGAGGTGAATGATGGAAGAGCCAGGCCTTATTATTTAACATTTGTGTGCCAAATGGCCTCTCTTATTTGGGAAAATAAAAATTTCTACTTTTGTATTAGTATAGTGAGCACAGAAAGACTTTCCATTACTGAAAAAGAGTTGGAAATGAAGCTATGGACAAATGACCTTTTGATTTGACTAACATACTGTGAACTTGTGGTTTAATTATTGGCTGGTCTTGGGTTTTGGGGGATTCTTTTCTTTATTTCTTTTTTTTTTCTAAATGTATCTTCTCAAAGTGTTAACTTGAGACCTGAACTTTATGTATACACTGACATGTTTGCAAAATCAGGGCCTTATTACTGTACTTTCTCTTTCCAAATTAAAAATTAAGACTATGTAAGGAATATCAACTACTTTGGAAGCAGCAGTCTATTTTAGGCTTTTAAAGGAGACTTAGACCTCTTAGGTACTTTAACTATATTCTCTCTATATCATGCATATAAAGGGGGACAGTACAAGAATTGAATAAAAGCTTGCTGTCTCAAAAGCTACACTTGAACCTGTAGTTGAAGTGACCTCCCATCTTAGATATATGGAAAATATTTTCTTGCTCTCTAATCTTAAAATAATAGGAAGTACTCCGAACAATTATGTTGCAGCTCTTCGCTCACATCAAAGTTGAAGGGCGGTTTTTTTTAATTGCACCCTGACAAAGCTTTCTATTATGAGTCATAAACTCTTAACTGTACAAGTTTGATTGTTAGTAATCAAGAAAAATTATTCATCAAAAAGCTCCCCTAGAGTGTAAAAATAATAGTAAAATAGATCTAGCAGAAAACTTAAACCTACACTATTAGTTAGCTTTTATTTCTTTCACTGATTTATTTCCTTCACCCAATATACAATTTAGAGAACTATTTTGGGTTTTCTGCTTAATTATGTGAGCATTTTTCCATCCCTTAACAATCGTACTATAGCTTGAAAAAGGAAATTTTGTTAGCTTCAAACATGACAAATTCTTTGAGTTCTTTTAATGGATTCTGCCATTTACATTTGGGAAAACACAAAGTAAGGGAAATGTGGCCTGCCACTAAGTTGGAGAACTTGTAAGTCAAAACCAGCTGATAGTCAGGACTTCTAAAGTACTCATTAGGAGGTTTTCTATCTAGTATTAACAGATAGTAACAGTTTTAAGTTAAAAATGAAACCTTCATGGTTGGTCTGAAAGCCAGTGGTATAAATAAACATCTGAAAAAAATTATTTTATAACTCTTCTTATTTTAGTTTCCCCTAAAAGACAGGTAACACCATTTAATTGCATGTGGGAAAGTACTTCCCACTGTTTTTCCATTTTTATAGTTAAGTGTTATACTTCAGCAATGCTGTAAAGTAAACTGTGAACGAAATAGTAGAATACACCCATAACAGCAACCCTGTTTTGTAGGAGTGTGTGTGTGTTTTTCTGTTCTTAAAAAAAGTCTGAATATCTACTAAGGTATGTTATGAGCATAGCTGGGCCTGTTGGCTTCATTTTAGTGCTTTCTGAGGGATAATAAGATTTACAAAACAGGTCACTAAAACATATGTAGGCATATGCATTTGCACAGAAATCTATGAGATTTCTTGAAGACCCAGGCAGGTGTTACATTTGTGCCTCC
>NW_010126921.1:0-42503 GCF_000699245.1 Pterocles gutturalis | reverse complement strand
CACACTAGCTGAGCCATGTCCAACAGGGGCAGACACCAAGGCAGGGAATGACCACGTGAAATTGCTTGCGAGGACCGCGACGCTCATCATGACTGGGAAATGGAAGGTGATTTGTGATCCTGCAATTCTGCAAGCTGCTACATATGTTGCAGAGGCCAGTTATGAGTGTTTGAAAAGGACACGTTTCCAAAAGAGTAAAAACATTTGAGGCAGACTGATTGAAAAAAAAAGAAAAAAGAAAAAAGAACAGAGAAAGGGCTCACTAACATAGGATTAAGCTGAAGTACTGGGTGTTAGATTTGCTCCAGACACTGTTTTTTTCTGTCACATGTTCAACATATATAAAATTTTCACTACATCATTAAGGAGTTTCAAAGAAATCTGTTCCATGATGAATGGGAAAAAAAATTAGCCAGTGTAACACACGTGGAAGAATTAAACTGAAAAATACCACTGTGAAATAGCTTCCTGTTTCCTGTAGCAGCAAAAAAATTCTTAGAAAGAGTTAAAGTAGAATTATTGGTATCCATTTATATTTTCCTTTGTGTAACTGTATCCTGAAGACCTGCTTTGGAAAGATGGGTGAGTAAGGCAATATGGAGCCCTAAAGAAACTCCAACTGTATTAAACTTCTGTAAGTGTTTCAACTTTTATTGCTAAGTATGGAAAACTAAAAGCCTGGATTCTTTGGCTTATGTGCAAACGATTTTTTTTTGTTCGGACAGGAGCTCATGCAATTGCAATAAAATTTTTTTTAAAAGAAAACTTAGAAGTCAGCAAGATTTCGACTGTAAGTTCTGCATATATATTTTGAGAAAATATGTACGTAGGAGCCTAAGAAAATACTTTAATCAACTCAAGACTTCTCATGATCATGTACAAAGTAAGCAGGGACTTACAATGGGATCAAAATTGGCTCTGACACCCTTGTGACTGAGAAGCAATTTCACTGAAATTTGTGAGCTTGCCCCAGCTTACCCACTGTAACCTGGGGAAGAGCTTAGCCTAGTCTTAGAAACTGGCCCAAATGACACTAGACCATTTGCTCTAGTGAAGGTACATATTGTGGCACAATGATGTAGTCATCAAGATCTACCGGAATTTCTATAGATTCTGTCTTTTACCTTTTTTAATGTTATGTCATGTCTTGTGTGTGAGGAGTGGTGGCAATGGCACTGTCTATAGCACGTCAGGTAAGGAAGAAATAGCATAAGGCATGTGGTGAGTTTGGAAATTGCACGTTGATTTCAGCAAACTTTGGATGTTGACTATAGTGACTAGGTGTAAAAAATTGAAGTCTATTTGCATATGGATAAAACACTATGATTGGTTATTAGAAGGATATTTGGAAATTCACAATGAAGATTTATTGTAGTGGTATCTGAAAATTAAATAATTCAGATCTTTACATGCCATAACCAAGTTTGTAATACCCCATTAAAAGTGTCGTACTCATGGATCCTGAGAATAATATCCAGAAGGTCTGAACTTCCTAAGTAACAGAATTATCAGCAAGAGCTGACTGCCATTTGGGAAGCAGTCATTGCTAGTCTCGTGGTGGAATGTAGCGGTGCCTTAAATACAAGGGACTTTAAATGTAAATTTTAAAACATGTAAAACTAATGGCCATTTATATAAAAAAGTTAATTTAGAAACAAGGTTTGTAGAATGCATTGCCTGACATATGTTCCCATCCACACTGTACTTTGTATTCTTAATATTAACAGTGGCAGTCTGGCTTTACAGAGAAAAAAATAATTTAACTATTTTAATGATATTTAAATTCTAGATAGCACATGCAGGATACATACCAGTATAATTTCTCTGTATATTTCTGAGCATCAAGTCACTGCAACATAATTTTCCATTCCTTATCCTGTTTTTGCTGGCAATATCTTAAGCTAAATATTTAGTATTTTATGTCATATGAAGTGGAGCAACCTGAACTATATTTTAACTGTGACAAAGAGGCTGATCTACATGTACTTGTGAGAAAGCGTCTCCTCAAAAAGCTCACTGGCCAAAAGGATTAAAACATCCCAAGTGAATTCCTTATCTTTGAAGTATTTTAGTTTTTTTTTTTTTTTTCTTTTTCAGACAGGAATTAAATATTGCCTTTTGTTAAAACCGAGTCCCAGAACACTGCCTATGTTGGCTGCTCTAGTATTTTTGGCAGGACAAGGGTCTCCTTGCTTCACAAAGCTAAAATGAAAACTACAACCCATCATTTTAGGGAGATAAGACTTGCTGAGAGGTGATTATCTAACTAAGTTCTGTGTGTCATATGCTCTTTCCTCTTCTTAAGCAGCCACTTCCCTACAGTTTGTAATGCTTTAGATCTCTCATGTACAATCTTTGCAGAAAAAGATCTATTTTTCTGAGTATTTTTATACAATGAAATAGGGCCAAAAGCAGTATTTTAATGCCTCCTTGGAGTTCTGATACAGCTGCTGTCCAGGGAAGGGCTTTCATCAGACTGGTGATTATGACCAAGGCATACACAGTGCTGGGGTGGGTTTAGTTGCTCTTTGCTTTTACTCTGCTTCCTTTGGTTAGGCAGGAGCCTCTGTGGAAGATGTCTATGAGCTGAGACTTAAGAAAAGGAAGATTATATAAACTACTACCTCAACTACTATTTTCACCACTTGGATGTCTTTGGTTTAAGAGGCTTCTGCATGGGAAATTTCTTGGCTTAATTTTGAGGTTAACTCTTACTCAGGAGGACTGACTCCTAATCTGTGGGGAGATGGTGCTGGCAGCTCTCACCTTAATTTAATGAAACTCTTTTGCATAGAAGCAAATTATAAGAATGGCTTGGTAAGTAGGCAAACAATCACCATGCCCATGATATCCAATGCTGCATGTAAGAGTGTACCTCCAGAACTCCAAAAGGGAGTTGGAAGTCCCACTGGATAAAGTCCTATTAAAATGCAGCCTATGAGGCTTCTTTAAGGGAAATCCTGTGTTGACTTTTTAGACAATTGTTCAGGTTTTTCATAAAGTGTCTTTCAAGTCTTCTTTGCTAACACAAGCTGTAATTATTCAAGCATTTGGGACTGAGAGTTGGATCTTCCACATGAAGATCTAACTAGGGTAATTATTCATATGAGAGAATTCATATGTTGTTTTCCATATTTGCATGATTTAAAAAAGAAGTGACGTGTACATGCTATATAGTTAGATCAATCAGATGACCTGGCAGCAACACATCTTTTCCAGCATAGGTATCTTCAAGAATCTGGAGCATTAGCTATCACAGTGTTATGAATCAGTATTTCCAATACTGCAGTACAGTTCCTAGACTTGTACTTTCAGGTGGCAGTAACAACAAAAAAAGTGGCAGCAACAACTAGTAGGTAGTGGTTTAGGAGGGTATACAGTGCATTTCAGAATACCCATAGGTTTTGCTGTGTCAGTTCATGGGTTTTTTTGGGAGTGGATATGAGGCTTTTTTAAATTGTAAATTGTCACAGACTGGGTTAGAAAGCATTAACCCAAAGCAAACAAAAGTTTGCTTTAATTAGAATTAAAAGAAGGATTCATGTAATTTTGACATCGTACTTGTGCTACTGTGCAACTTTGCTCATTTGCACATGCAGAGTTGTGAATTATGCAAATAGCAATGCTGCTTGTTCCAATTTTCAGAAAGGGTTCTCTAAATATATTTAGTGAATTGCAGCTCCAGAAATACTTTTAATGACACTTTCAAAAGCAAAACTCAGATTGAATATGTTTCAGTGATTTGGAACTGTATTTTCAACTGAGCTAAATCTTCTAAGAATATTATTTAGATGATTTTAAAGAGAAGGAAAATTATGAAACAAAAATAGTCTGCAGCATTTGGTTGCATAGTCTCAACTGGTGCAAATAAGAGTACATGCATCAAAGTTTTGTGTAGCCCTGGTTTTAACTATTTTTTTTTTAGTACAAAGATTATACTCAGAAGTAGGGAGTAAGGATTTAAATTAGGATCCTGCAAAGCAATGGGCAATGTTTTGGACACAGGGTAAGTTTACATATGAATTCTGAGCAACTTTGAAATTAAAATAGGAAAAAATATAACGGAAAAACTGCCTAGTATTCTCTATTAAATGAAAAAAGTGTTTGAAAGTGACTTTCCGGGTAAATCTTGTTCTCACATGTAGTTGCTGGCAAATCAATAGGAACCATATTGAGACCTTTATGCCAGCCCCTTGCTTGTGTCTCAGTGAACTACTTCATTTTGTCAGAAAATATTAACTCTAAAGTATCAGAAACAATAGACAATTCATCTGTATACCAGTATATATTTCTGACCACTAAAAAATAAAGTTGTCCTCTCCCTCATAATATCCCTTTGCAACTATAATAGCACAAAGTTGCTTATTTTCTTCATATGTGTATTTGAGACTAATGATGTTTTGCTACATTATTGTCCTGATGCTATGGTATTTTTCCCTAAGTTCATATTGCTAATATCTTGCAGGAAAAAAAAAGGCATTTTGGATTGAATGACATATCGTTGTTGTGTCCTCTTGATGTTTAGAAGCTGTAAAGCTTTTGTTTACATATTAGTGATTTAAACAAAAGTAGAGGAATTAAGTTTGAAATAAATATTTTTTCATGCAACGTTAAACTAGTAAAGTAACAAGATTTTGCATTGATTACTTTGTATAAACTGCTTAAATAACCACACAGTGGTAAATAACCACATAGTAGTTTTTCTCTGCAAACACCTGAAAATCATTTATAGGGAGATATGCAATTAAAAACATTTAATTTATCCAACTTCACTACAAATATATAGTGAAATAAGTTTAGACATAGGTTTTTCATGGTAGAGGCTTTCTGAGAAGGAGTGTTGAAAGATGTGAGTCAAAGTTGAAAACCTGGGTGTTGAATAGCAATTCTTGGGGTGAAATCCCAATGGCGTTTTTTTCACAAATTTTTAGTGGTTATTGTCACTACTCACTCTCAGGATCTGAAAACCATCTGCAACTGCTACTAGAACACTACCAATCTGACATTTTTAAAAATTCTTGTCTGAGATCTTCCATTGCAGATATTAACTGAAAGTTCATTTCTGTCTGAGAAATGAAGGTACATCAGCTGTTGAACTAATCCAAGAAAAAACAACAGGTGCCTCTTGCACATTTTGCCTATCATTCTGACCTCACCCAGTTAGCAACAGAACTTTGTGTCACAGATCTGACCAGTCTCTTTTCCCTATTCTGTGAACAGTCTTGTTTTTTTGCTTAGGCATGCATCAAAAGCAAAAATACCAAAAATGATCAATTTTCGTATTCCACACATAGGAGTTAGATTCTGTGTTTGCTTAATATGCTTAATCTCTCAACGATGTAGAGAGAAGGAAATACGAACTCTGGCAGGACAATACAGATGTTGCGATTAACAGCAATCCTTTCCTTAGCATAAAATAGAAGTAGCTTTTGAGAGTGGGGAATAGTGCAATTAGTAATGATTTTTTTTGTAAAAAGCTCTGAGCTATTATTAAACTCAAGAAAAATCTAAGCCTCCAAAAGATCTGTGGAACAGTCATTTATACCTTTTAATGTCTTTACAAATGGTACTTTTTACATCAGTTACCAACACACATTTTTGCCTAACAGGAGATATTAAAGATGCTGTCTGGAATTTTTGAAAACTGATAAAAACAGTTCTGAAAAAGAGATGTGACCTGCATCCCTCAAAGCAGTGTTTAACTGCCTACATTACTTGACATCTAAAGAACAAAGGTTTGCAAAAGAGAGACTGATATGGTACTAATACCTGCATGTAAGCTACATCTTCTGAAAGTGTGCCAGAATTTGTCTGGGAGAAGGCAGAAGACAGACAATATAGATTGCTGTATTTTTCATCAAGTGGTTTGTACCATCTGTATATATTTTACGTGTGCCTCTTGAGAGGCAAGGGGTGTAACTTAGATCCCCCTAGGCTTTGTTCTCTGCCTCTGCACCTACCATTTGGCATAAGATGTAGCCAGTAGAAGAAAACTGAGGTTGTTGGGACTTTTTTCTTGTCTTAGTTGCAACAGCTGCAAAACAGATGTAGGCCGACATGAGTTCTGCCAAAAATTTCTTCCAAGTCTCCCACCCATTTTCCACCAAAGAGAAGCTAGTCAGGTGATATGAACAGAGACCTGAAGCTCAGAAAGAGATGGGAGCTCCCAATCCTAGCTCTATAGAGACTGTTGAAAAGAAACAACCAGAAAACCTAGATTTACCACTTTTGAAATTGAAACAACCAAAATTTCTACAATTATTATTCCACTTAGCATGATGTCCATAGGAAATAGAAGGCAATCTGCACATGAGCCTCAGCAACACTGCAGCAGAGAAAGTCAGATGACAGCAAGAATTCATAACTGGTGTTCACCTGCCTGCCATCCATCTAAGTCAGTCCCTTTTTATAAGTATTTTCAATATCTCAGATGTATTAAGCTAAATACTGTTGTCCTGCTGGTCAGATCTTTGCTGAAATAAATTTCCTAGGATTCCAGTTCTGTTTCATGAACCTCAGTATTGAGTGGGAGTCAGTTTGCCTGTCTCAGGCTTCTGCATACCTCTCCAACTTGCTTTCAGCAATATTTGAATATATCGTGTGGGTTTTTTCAGAGTGTCTTGACTACTACAAATGCATTCAATGACATTCACAACACATAAATAAAAACCTTAAATTTTTCCACTGTGTCAGTTTGCTGATGAACTCACACTGCTGACAAAATTGTGGCTGCCAGGGACTTGCCATCCAGCATTGACTTAAAGATAGCACCCAGCAATGGCAGAAATGTCTAAATAACCAATTGTCCAAGCATGCTTATATTTGCAAAGGATCTGTGTGGGCTAACATTGCTAGCAGTGCTGAATCCTTTTTTTGCTGGCAAAGAGGAAGGACAAATGCTACTCATGCAATTACATTTCCCTTTCCTTACATCAGTATCCCAGGAACCTGGATTTTAGATGCTAACCACATTTGTACATTGGGAAATCAGAACCATGAGTATTAACCTGAATGATGACTCGGCTCATTGTGTTTTTACTGGCTGTACAGTAATTCTGTTTTCCTCATGGAACTACATGCTTGCAGAAAAATTGCTTGTCTTGTAAGTCTCAGACACTTATAGAGATCAGTATCCTCTTGAGAGATGTTTGGATGCGTACTCCTGAAGTTTTTCCCTTTGATCATTCGTGATAACCGCAGCTACCAAGGTTTTACACCTGTGACTCCACTTCCTGCTGCATTTCCAGGCTTATGTCTTCATTTCTAGTATTTAATTTTCAGTATGGTGTCAAAGTCATCTGTAGGTGGATTACTTTTACTGGAGTTTGTCTTTAGTTTGGATACCAGTGAACCATGTATCTTTCTTACAGCAAGTACTGACATGGGAAGACTTATTGGCTCACAGCCTCACACAGGCACAGGTTTACCAAGGGAGCTAGTTAAGAGGACTTTAGCGGTGACTTGTATGAAATACATTTCTCTGTTGTACTGAAGATAAGCAGTATGCACACCCACCGGCTTTCAAATATGTATGAAACACGTCTCTGGTGGTATAAGAATGGTAAGTCCGAATGCTAGGAAAAATGTGTCAGGTATCTCTCTTCAGTGATTCATTGGAGTGGTGATGTAGGGATTTAAGTATTTAAGTTCAGGTCATCTGCATAGTAGTTGGACCTTATGATGAAGTGGCAGATGAGGAAATTTCAAGGAAGAAAAGCAACAGAAAAATGCAGAGAGAAGGTATAGTGACTCTAGTTTGCCACCTAGTATGAAGGAAGAAATGTGAACTTCTAGGTTTAAGGTGGTTTTGATCTGTCAAGTTTTCTGTGTTGAGATTGGATAGTGGACCTTGTTTCCACACTGTAGTCAATGGGCACCCCATCTAATGGGGTCCTATACTAGAAAATCCCTACTCCAGCTGTGGCTGAACAGCTCTCAAAGCCACTCAACAATGTTGGTGGATACCCTCGGTCATGCACAGCAGTAGTACAACCATGTTTGAAACAAAGTTCTGTGTGTCATGTCAGCAAAAGTTAAGAGGTTTGGTGATTTGAATCCATTAGATTTAAAACATTTTAAATTAATGACTATAGGACTGAGTCAAACATCAACAGTGCTCATTTAAAAAAAAAAAAAAAAAGTTCCCTTCCAAGCAACAGAGTAACTGAAAAAAAGTGAAAATATAGATAGTAGACTGTAGGTTTGAAACCAGACTCACTAGCCAGTTGGACAGTCTCAGGCATGTCGATGATTCATCTGACACAGAGTTCCCGGGAGTGATTTCTTGCAGGCCTGTTCATTTGGATGTTGATGCAGGTTTCTATTTAAATGAGCAGCTGAAGTGTGAATTTATCTGTGACATTTTTAAGATGGTTCATGAGGCCAGAATTTGACTAATGATACTCCTACTGATCTCCTGCTAATTTTGGATTTATAGGTGTTGTGTCATACCCAAACTTATAAATGTCTGGTCCTTTTTTTTTTTCTTTTTTTTTTTCCTTCCCCCCCCCCCCCCTTTTTTCTTTTTTTTTTTTTTTTTTTTTTTTGCAGTTTGATCTCTTTTCATTTATTTAAACAGTCTTCACTGACAGCAACAGAATGGCTGTCACCAAGTTCAGTAATTTGGCTCAGGACCAAATGTACCTGTTTCTGAGAGTAAAAGAAATCAGGAGGGTGGCAATGAAACCTTCAGCAAAGCTCCTCTAATTGTGGCCAAAGTATTCCTTAGGTAATGAGCTGTGGTGGTAGCAAATTTCCTATATTGATACCAGCTATGGCATAACCGCCTACCAGCACCAGGGCATGTGTAGGAGGAGATCCCATTATCACATGGGACGTGCTCACCAATTTATTTTTGATGTGCGTTGAATTTCCTGTGCTTTGTTAGTTACCTTTCCCTGAAAGTGTAACTGGACTAAACCTTAACGTGTGTTCTTTAAAATAGAGCTTTGGCTTAAGTATTTTAGTGAAATGATAGGAGAAAGAGATTCTTGAAGTATTACTCATTAAGACACTAATCAAATGATACACATCCTGTACTGGCTGGATGGACTGAGAGTTGCCAGAAGTGGGAAGGAGTTGAAGCTTTGCAGAAATCCTACAGAGAACTACTAGGAAATGAAACACCGCAAGTTTTTAAGCTAAAGTTTGATGTGCGTGAATGGAAGCAGCAACTCATGTCTGTCAGAATTACTGCTACTTTCCTGATTTACAGTGAAGAATCCATAGGTATGAAAGATGCTTCTGAGAGAAGAAAGTTTCAAGAATGTAACTTAAGCACGTTGTTATCTTTGGGCTTGTTTCCTGTTTAGCTGAACACTTGTCTTTACCTCCATTTTTTCATCTTTTTTTTCAGATTCCCAAGAAGGAAACTACAAGTCAGAGGTCAACAGTAAACCCAGGAAGGAAAGGACAGCTTTCACCAAGGAGCAAATCAGAGAGCTAGAAGCAGAATTTGCTCATCATAACTATTTGACCAGGCTGAGGCGATATGAGATAGCAGTAAACCTTGACCTCACTGAAAGACAGGTACTGATGCAAAATAATGGACTTTAAATGCTTGCCTGATCTTTACCAGTGGTTAGTAGCTTCTTCCAGTAGAGCTCTTGTTTATGTTACTAATATATATATATCAATATATCAGACTGAATGTTGATAGCAAAATTATACATGTTTATTATCTCTCTGCTACACAAGTAATTCATATTTTCATATGTACCAGTTACAGACCAGTTTCATTTAGTGGGAAGAGATGGAAGATAAAGCATGAGTAATGTATCTATTAAACTGGTGCACATCTTTTCTAATCTGTCCATACTGATGAGGCTGAAGAAGTGGTAGGTCCCAAATACTGCATGCACAAGCAGTTGATTTGCCTGTGTGCAACAAATATGAGCATCTTGTTTTAGTCTATTAAATATATGCAGTTGCCATTTGTCCAGAGTTTCTGAACATCCTGTTTCCAGATGGCAGCAAGAATGGGAACACCAGCAAAACTGGAATACAGGCATTTTTAACTACTTTATCTTACCCTGCACTGTGAAAGCAGAGGAGATGATGGAATTTCTTATCACTGTTATTGGTTTCCTGCTCACCAAGCCCTGGTCCGGGAAACACTTCTGCACGTGCTCAAGTTTCATCATGCATGTTGTCACATTGATTTCTAATGAAAATATTCATGTTAAGCATGTACTGAAGTGTTTCAGGATGTCATCCCAACACATTAAATAGGTAGTAAAGTCACACTTAAAATAATAATTACATCAACATACACATTTAAAAATGTGTTTTAGTAAAGACATTTAGAATACTGGACTCAAGTACACCAAATCTGATTAAATATTACCAATAGTTTTATTATTAAAATTGAAAGTTTGGAATCAGTATTAGATTGAAAGATTGCTTTAGATACAATCAGTAGGATGATGATATATCCAAGGGAAGGTATCAAAATAGCACCATGATTTGTGAATTCTCAATATGAGAAGTTTTGAAATTTTCCTACATTTCATTAACACCTGCCATAAGTAGACATCTCAATGAAAATCCTGCCTTTTCTATACATATGAACATACATATACTCACACAAGGAAATGAAACAGTTTTTTTTTCTTTGAAGGCTTCTAGAGAATGGCTGCCCTTTCCAGTTTATCAAGAAGGCGGCAGTAATTTCTTGTTTGACTTGAATATGTTGCCAGGTTCCACTGGGGTCATTTTCAGTTACTTATATATGTTATATTTGTAAAGCCCACCATTTTGTATCAAACATTTGATAGAACTTTGCCTTTTTCATTTCCACTGACTAAGGTAAGCTGAGACAATTAGATTAACTTCTCCTCCTGATTTTGACAGCTAAGGGGAGGAGGAATGAATTCTTGTCTTGGTGACAAAGGTAGAGTCAGTGTGGAACTGAGCAATAATAAATAAATCTTAAGAAATATCTGCTGGTCTGTTTAATGGGAATCAGTCAGTTGAATTCAGAAAAAATATCTCCATATTTAATAATGGTGAATTTGGCCTGTAATTTAACTATTCTCCTTGATAAATTCTTTATTCTTTTCTTCAAAGAGCAGGTTGAGTAGTACAACTAAATGAAGAAATTGTTCACTATCCTAAAGGAAATAGTTAAACTATAAGAATTTAACATACCGAAAAGGAACAGACAAATACTGAATATTGTCTCTGGAGAAGAAAAGGCAGGCTGTGCTACACAAGTGCAGAGAATTCATTTAAGTCATGGGACAGCTTGCCATTTTCTAGCTGTCACATAATGCTAGCTCTAAGCATTCTGCTGATAATAGTGATAATTTCTATTGAATTATAATTAGTCTATCTAATTATGTAATCTAATTCTTCTCTGCTTCCCCAGATTATCACAGAGTGACAACTGAGCTGCTAGAGATAACTCCCTTCCTTCCTTCCTTCCTGCTTTCCTGCCTTCCTTCCTGCCTTCCTGTTTAAAGCCACCCTTGCTTAGAAAAGGAAAGCATTAAGATTTTTAGCTTAATAGAGTCCAGTTCTCTATCTTGCCACAATAAAATGATCTGAAAGAAAAACAAATGATAGCATAAAAACTGTATTCTTAATTGAAAACAAAAAGAAAATTGAGAGGAAATTCTGGACATATTTTTCAGTTTCTGAATCATACTAAGCCACGTAATGATGTCACTTCCAATGCTGTCAATTAGAAATGTCTCTTTTTAAATTAAATATATTGCTTTGATGGAAAACTGGTGTAAATAGGCATGGAACTGGTTGTGGGTTTCCATGGTATATGGCAGTCTTCAGAAGCTGAATGTAGTAAATAAAAAGGCTTGACTTTTCTTGCATACTTGTTTTACATCAGTATTCCTTCAATGACTTAAAAGAAAATAGTCCAGGGTCAGCCTGATGTGACACTAATATTTCTTTTCTTTCTAGTTAAGAGACTGAACTCATATTCAGGACCTATCTTTCCATCATTAGCAGAATAAGTGATTATTCTTGAGTGGGCTAACAGCATTTATTTGTCTACTTACTACTGTTATTACTTTACTAGCTGTCCCAACAGAGGAGGTCATATTTGATACCTATGTATTCAACAAAACCAGTCCTTTTTCTAAAACTATTCTGACTGAATTAAAATATATTGATGGAATTCCAAAAAAGCCACTCCCCAATGAGGACGCATTTGTAGAAAATTGCTATTTCTGGAACAGTTTTCCTTTACTATTTTTCCCCCAAAGGTTGCATTGCAGAGAATGGTACCTGATAGGCAGTAGTTCCTTTGTTTGAAATAAGTGAACACACAAGTGATAAACTCGATTTCATCACAGGCTGTAGTCCTATTTGTGTTGGAAGCTCTCTTGACTTCTCATGAGACATTGAATTCGCACACAGAGAATTGAAACTTACTTCAGATAACAGAATGATAAAAACCAACAGTGGATATCATGTGAACTAATGTATCTGCTCAGAAAATAGGTTTGAGAGCAGACCTAACTCCTGATGGAATGAATTGTTTGGCATAATAGTTTTTACTAGGTTTTTAAAAAAATGACCAGCATCATATTACTCAAAGGGCAGAAGAGCAAAAAATAATCTGGGGAAAGTATTGTTGGGTCATCCTGAAGTTACAACTTTCAGTTATTTCCCAAGATGTGAGATAAATCACAGAGCCTATTATCTTAAGAAAGCTCTATCTTCCTCTTGACTATAGTGATAATTTCAACCATACGCCACAGCTTAAAAGAGGCACTGACCAACTAACACTTCATAATTACCTTTCTGGCATTTAAACAAGCTGTAGGAAAAAACATATGTCTGACCAGATTTAAAAAGCTATATAAGGGTATTAAAGTTTTCTACAGTCATCAAAGTAAGGCTCCATTTGACTTTTGAAACAACTTACAAGATCAGTTCAAACATAAATGACTTGTGGAAGGCCATTTCACAAAAATAATAATGAAAAAAACCCCTCACAATATATGGATCAGGAGAAGGAAGTAATCCTATCACTCCCTAAAAAGGAAACCTGAGTTACAAGACAGGAGGATGAAATGAAATAAGTGCCTCAATTGCCTAGATATTAAGAGTGCACTTTGAGAGCATTATAAGCACATCTGGTGGTAGGATGGCTCTATTATGGTATTGTAAGAATTTCAGCAGTATAGGTACATATAATTCCTGTTCCATCTCCTATAGAGTGCACTCACAATCCCTGCTCAGCCAGCAGTTAATAATTTTCATCTGGCAGGCCTCTATTATATTTTGAAGAGAGAGTTAGACTAAAAACTATCTTAGCTCCCTAGATATTTGTAACCTTGACAAGCGCATTCTTGGCTTTCTTGTACATCCAGATAAACTTGGAGAAGGTTCCATGCAAACTTTTTAATATCTCTCTGTGGGATGAGGAGAGGAAGCAGCTGCAGTGGGGTATCGGAGGCGTGGCAAAATGGACATTTTTATGGAGTTGGTCCTGCCAAATATAGAAAGAGTAGGAGATCTTTCCACCTCACAAGATCTTTTTGCATGGAGCTAATCAAAAGAGTAATGTTGTGGTTCTGCAGGCTAGCTAAGGTTACCGGAATAAACAGTCCAAATACGTAATGCTTCTGTTTGCCAACATAAACATAAAATCCTACCTCGTCAGATTAAATTCTGCTGATGGCAATGAGAAGGTTTATTTCTTCTTAACTTTAATTTCCACTACCCACCCAGAAGCCACCAATAAAAAGTCCAAAGCCATTGATTTTGCATAGACAAAGGACATAATTTTGTCAAAATGAAGAGTGTTTTGCATCTGTGTTTGGCTTCCATGTACGTGGTACCAACACGGGATGAGTGACAAATGAAGAAGCTCTGTAATGCCTTTTTCTACCAGAAAGAGAAGCAAGCAGCATTATTATTTAAATGCATTAGGGCAATGTTGGTATAGTACCATTACCCACATGGCAGCACTGCATTGTTATGACTACACAAATAATACGTTAAATTTTCCATTACAAAAATTTCCTCCAGACCTGGTTACCTCAATCCTTCATCACAAGTGACTTCACTAAAATTCTCTGCAGCATTGCAGAGCTCAGGGGAGGCTAATCTCTGCATTTTTCAGACTTGGCAGGTAAGGTAAGAGTAGCTCCCTTTAGTCACATGGGTGAGAAACCAGGGAGTTCAACGTTCCTCAATTGGGTGTTTGTTCTGAACCACCTCTGAAAGAGTAAATGTCTCTCCATACATCACAAGGCATGACTAGTTTCCTACTTTAGGAAGTTAGATTTCTAAGGTTCAGTGGTGAAATTATTCCCCTGTATACTTTCAAACAAAATCAAACAATGGATTGATAGGACAAGCTTGACTATATCTGTCTGATTTATTGTGGAGTCATGTCTTTTCTGAAAGGCAGCTGCTCATTCCAAGCTTCCATGTGTTAAGCACTCTTTATACACACTATAATAATGAGCCTGTGTGGCTTGAAATCCTTTGGATTTTTTGTTTTATTTAAAGTAACACTCTTAATAAAATAAAACTCACTAATACTTTTATATTGCAATTGAGCATATAAATACCAGCAGTAAGAGTGACCATGCTAACTCAGTTTGTTCTTTCTTAGGGAAGAATGCTCCTGGCAACTTAATTATAACTTGTGCATAATTTTGATTTGTATGATAATTCTTTTTAAAAAACTACACGGCAAAACTTCAAACAGCATATTTAATTTTTCAGTATTGATTGAATTCAAACAAGCAATTCCATGTGCAAAGGTCCAGGTACCTCAAGCTGTTAGCGGTGAATGGACCCTACACCTGCAGAGTAACCCCGTGAGGTTCTGGGTGGGGAGAAACGACTGTCTGTGCCAAGCAGCATATGCGATATAGACAGAAATATTAGCAGCTCATATGGCTGCTTTCACAAAGTGAGTAAGGCTCTGCTGTCTCCTACCTCTACCCTTTCTTACACACGAATCAAGAAAGATGCAGCTTTTTCTGTTGCCTCTTTAAGGAGATAGGAGCTTTTTAGGTTTTTTATTTATGGTCATTTTAAAAAACAGAAGAAATAAGTGAGGAACAAACTGTATTGGAGAGGTACGAATGAATATGCAGAATAAAGGAGATTTTTTTTTTTTATGCAGGGCATTGAAAAATGTAGAATCTCTTTCCAGTTTCACTAATTTATTCTCCTCAAGGGAGGTCCTACTGAAAACAGTGGCAGCTTCTAGAGGCTTACTAGCTTTTAAACAAGATGTTGATTTTGAGGCTAGTTTATCATCAAAAGACTCTGAAAAAAAATGCTCAGAAAGCAAAATGTCCCTCCAGATTTGAAGGCATGAACTGTGGAACTAGTTTAAGTGAATACAAATGAGGGTGCTTCTTTCTTGGGCAGAGTGATGGCTTCCATAGCCATGGAGCCCTGGAGGATTGTCATAGGCCGGTAGTCAGAGGTGGCTTTCTGCCGAGTCCTGCTTCTTGACATTTGCCTTTCTTTGTACTAAAGTAGCAGCATAAAAAAGCATTGACATACTCAGCCAAAAGCCAGTCTGATTACACACTGTCTCTTAACTTTCATGCTCAGTTCACCTGTGCAAAATGAGTGCAGAATGATGTTAGAATTTCTTTCTCATGAAGTAAGATGCTCTACATGTGAATAATTCGTGCAGGTAAATGCCTATACAAAGAAGAGGCAAAGTTTAGCTAAAGGTGATCTTCCCCATAAATTAGTTTTCCACCATGTGTTTCTTTTGTAGATTTATAGATATATATATATATACATATGCAAAGAAATTGGATGAAGGTAGGCTCTAAAAATATATAGGAGAATAATGTGGAGGGAGTTCTAGCAGGAGCCCCACAGATTGCCTTTCTTTGCCTCTGTACAAAAAAGAGAGACAAATTTTATTAAAAAACCCTCTCCTAGGTTATGTACAACAAGACAGTAGGAGGAAAGAACCTGAAATAGTCTGTCCCATTCTGCTTAAGGTACGTTAACACTGAAACCTAGTTAAGAGAGGTTTTTGATAGGAAGGGTTAGCTATTTTATTCTGAAATTAATTTTGAAGATCACTGGTGGAGAAGGTGACAGTTCTTTGGATGGAGTAAAGGGAGATGAATTTAGTGCTCTCAAAGACTTCTGAAACTGGACTCCTATCACTTTTCTGCTCTGAAATAGAATGTCTATCCCATCCCTATCTAAACGTGGGAGGTAGAAAGGAGAATGTATCACCTAAGCAGTACCCAAACCTCAACTGACTTCTATGTAATGAAAAACCAGAACTCACTCCTACACCTTCCTGGGTGCCAAAAGCTCCAGCTGTCCTTTGTGCACCTGCCAAAACCTTCCCTTTTTCTCAACAGCTGCTGCAAAATACTTGTGCACATTCAGTGCAAAGTCCTGTAACATAACATGGAACAGATTGCTTTAAATCAGTTAGCAGATGACTTAACGCCATTTTAGTCAGATGGTTCTGGTACCACTCATTAATTTCCAAAGAAAAGTTAATTTCTCCAATTGATGTATTTTGGTACTATTTTATAATAACTAAGAAGACATTTAATACTCAGATTTATTTAAACTGGTTTTAAGCTTAAAATACATTTAAGATTTTTAAGAGGGTTTTTTGGGAATAGAAATCCTTTAAATCATATAAGGAACAAAATTCAGTTTAACTGAATAAAACTACCTTAACTTACTCTCCCATGTATCCAGCATGACTGAAATCCAGATGAACTATTTAAAATCTCATGTTATCTTTAGTTACTGAAGTGAACTGATAACACTGACTACCATTTCTGTAAATATTTTAAACTAATAGATTTGATTCTTCCAATCCTTATATTTATTCATACTCTAGAATATGAAAAGAAACTTTTCTGTGTTTACATTCCTATTTGCCTTTATAAGTTTGTTGAATAAATTGTCACAAAAAATACTGTATATATATATGCAAAAAAAAGGTAAATTTCAGCTGTATAACACCAGTGATTTCTGTGAAGTTCAGGAGTTTGACTTTCTTTAAAACTTGGCAGCATAAGCCTACTATCTAAAAATGTAACAGGAATGTTTTCAGAGCCATAGAAAGTTGAGAAGTAAACTTTTCAATTTTTTTTTAAATTTTGAGAAGTGAGGGTTATTTTTTGTTATCCATATGTTTGTCTATATTAGAGGAAAGTAAATTGACAGAATTGAAAAAAAAATAATAAAAGAAAATGGGCAGTGACCAGGGGTAGAAAAGGCTAGGTGATTTGGTCTTCCTGACACATGATTTAGGTGTAATAAAACATGGAATTTGGGATACTGACTTCAAAGACTCATACTTAGAAAGATGCATCCCTTATAGCAAAATAACTGTTTCAACTGGCACAGCACTCTTGTTTCTGATTTTTAAGGTTTGCAAGATATCAGGCCTCAAATTTTAATCATGTTTGGGACTCATGCCACTAAAACCTGGAATAGGAAACCTAATTTTAGGAAAGAATCTTTCATTTCAGATAAGAGCTTTTTTTGAAAAGAAATGTCTTTTTTCCTTAAAAGAAGAGAGACAGCAGACAGTGCAACTAAGTTAGTTTGAATTCAGTCATGCTTTAATTTTTCAGACAAGAATGTCTTTATTAAGAAATATGCATTAATTATAGAGGGTGTCTGTTTAGCTCTTCTCTGTAAGTACAGAATGCTAAAATCCCGTGTCAAAAGGAAGCATCTGCGTTCTACAGAGCATGGTAGAAATCAGTTCTTCTTAAAGTTAATGTGACTGAAGTCTCTGCTGAAGAAGGAGTATTAAATCAGAAGTTTAGTTGATATGGTCATTTGGAACCAAAATGGTGTGTTGATGTCCACATCATACATACACATCATGTATTCAAGATATACATGCAAACAATGTGGCCCTTAAACCTACTAAGGACCTGTATATGGTATGTATATTATGGTTACTTTAGTAACACTAACAATGTCAACCTCATTGTTTTGAATCTCCTGCCATGAATCCTACAGAGCAGACATTAAAATAAATTGGTCACAGCAAAAATATTTACCTTGTGGATCAGGAAACGCACAATGTGAAATCATTTACTTGTATCTTAAGTAACAGCCTAATCATCAGATGTAGAGATGCAGATGCTAAACAACTTGTTGACTAAGGGAAAAGAAACTGCTTTCGTGCCAGTAAGCAGATGTGCTCAATAACTGTCTCATAAGTGCTGATTTAGAAACAGCTGTTAATGCTACCGTCATCTTCAATATAATTCATTTCCCTCCACTTCCTTTGTTTTCTGTACATACATATGCTTGCTCTATACATTTAAGTTGTGCTAGTCAGAGGGTGGAGAAGAGTGCATTTTAATAAATAATAGGCAATCAGGACCTGATTCTGGGAGGTGGTAAGTACTCTCAGCTCCTGCTGCAGCTAACTTAGACTTGAAAACCAGCGTTAAAAAGTTCATAAAACCTGCAGTATCAAGTTTGTCATAGTAGATCTTTAAACTACTTTAAAAGGATATCGTTTTTGCAGAAGTTGTAAATGGCACAAGCTAGTTCTTTCACTGGAAAAAAGTTCAAGAGTTTTTCAAGGTCACTTCAGCAAGGGCTTTTTCTCTCTCCTTTACCTTTATTTTATTTTTTTGTTTATTTTTCTTTCAGTCATTCTCTCCTTTCTCTCACTCTTGCTCTTTCTCTCTTTTGCTCTCTCTCCTCTTTCTTTGTCCTCTCTCCTTTTTGTTTCTCGGGGAGTTTTGTTCTGATGCATGTTTTGTGCAGCACCTTTAAGTTTCAAATGAGTTGTGTGTTTGAAAAGCACAGTTTTCCATGAATACAGATGAACTGACACTCTGAAGTACTTCACACAAAGTTTGCTTCACTTCCTTCCCATTACTAAAATAGAGATGGATCACATATCAGTAACAACTATACCCTCCATAACTGACTTCATCTCCAAAGGAAGTTCAAAACTCCAATACCTGAATTTGATCTCTAGAGGAAATAACAAGTGAAGGACTTGTCTCACATTATTACCACATGAGCATTAAAGTCTTCATCTAGATTCCATTGAACTCTATGGAAAAACTCACATTGACATTAGTGTACTTTGGATCAGGTCAAAAGTGGACCTCAGTATGGAGAACATAAGAAATATATATATAAAATACCTAACGTATTCCCTTATGTGAGTCCTGCTACTCATTAGCATAACAAATGACATCAAAATGAACTCATATTTTCAATTATAAACTTAACTTTGATTTTTAGCTTTTGAAAATAATCTTTGACATACCAAAGAAATAAATTTCTTATTTGATATTCTCTAAATAAATCAGATGAAGATTATTTGAAGCCATTAATAAAAAAGCCGAAAGCTTTTTTTTTTTACCTTTTTTTTTTTTTTTCATTTTTAAGTTGTTACCATTTTCTCTTTATGGGAAGCCTGACAGGCTATATGCCAGTCAGTAGTATATATTCTCCTATGGGAACACCAGGGTTACCCTCTTCCTCCTACACTCAGGAGAGAGCACACAAAGGTAGCTGGAGTCCTTCCAGCCCTACTTTCCTTAAATGTTGTGTTTCCCAGACAGTGGGTCATGTGCAGACACAGCATTGCACGCTGGATCCTCTGAAGAATTTATAAATGTATCTTGCACTTCTTCTCAAAAAGGGAAATCATCATCCTTTAATTGATTTGTATCAAGCAATGTACAGATGCTGACCTAGAACTCATCCCTGGTGGAAGCATTTCAGGGCATGGCTGGATGAGCTAGGCTGAGGTAGGTGATGTGAATGCAGAGGTACTTCCCAGCCTGTCCTCGGTACTCATTACCTGGAGGCTGGTGCCACTCAGTTCTCCTGGGTTTAACTCTCAAGACAAGAGATTTCTCTCAGCTGTGGGTTTGTGAAGTGACCTGAATTACAAGAAGCAGCAGCAACAAAATATTGTAAGAAAAAATGGAAACCAAAAATGAATAATTTCTTACATTGGAGTAAAAAAAAGTCAAGAGAGCAGATGTGAGAGCTCATCTCTGTTTGTGAGAGGAGAACAGAAATGAGCACCTACATCAGGAGCCAGGCAGCAATCATCCTACTCATGTCTGTCCCAGCCAGAATAGTTTCTGACAATGACTGTAGGAGCTTCAGTTTCTCGAGTATCCAAAAATGAAATAGATGCATCTCAGGAGTGGTTTGCCTGGATCTCTCCTGTTCCATTAAGTTCAAGTAGGTTGAATCCAGGCTCTGCCTTGAAATTTTTGCTTCTAATGCATCATTGTCATTTTCCCTGAAACCACTTTTTGTATACATTATTATTTTGTTTTAGGCTTTCAGTGCTGTAACTTATTCCTTGAATGTGCAAGGACATAAAAATACCCGGAGAATTGCTTAGATCTTTTAAACGCCACTCCAGTGCTGTCATTTCTTCTTACTGAATCAAATTCTCTGGGCCCTTATTTCGGAAAAAGGGTGATAATATTCTGGGTTACTGGGCTGAATCCAAAGTGTCTTTTTGATGTCTAGACTATGACTGCCATTGCATCCACTGCACTGTCTGGCACTAGTATTGTAGTGTCTTTTACAAGAGAAACTTCATTGTCTTAAAAAAACAAAAATAAAAAAAATGACATCTTAACTTGCTCCAGAAAGCTGCCAATGCTGTACTAATGCTGTACTGTTTTGAAGACCCTGGTTCCATTGACACCCCTGATACGTGACCGGAGTATGATAATTCCCAACATCACAGCAGTCAGTAATAAATACCTTCCCCTTTACACTCATTTCACTTTACAAGCCAGATTATTTGGCTCTGGTGAGTTGACTAAAAGAAAGGATGTGCTGTGCTTTGAGGCTCTTAACTAACCTGGAATAATTTTCCTCTGTTCCCAAGTGATTGGCTTTAACAGGAATATAAAGTGTAAAAAAATAAATATACTTCTCTTCCTTCCCACATATGTACATACAGATAGTGACGTTAACTATCAGTTCAATTGTAGTAAAATTTTAATGTAAAATTCAAAGTGATAGTAAAGGTTAGACACTGCAGTGTTTCCTGGATGTATAAGACAGATTCAGCAAAACAGCATTTTTGTGGCTCTGTTACTCATGTTGTACAATATGTCCTGCTGTGCATGTTCCTTGCTGTTTCTTTTAAAACTCTGAAACACATTCTGCTAAATGCAGCAGAGGATACACCGACATTGCAAGCTTTCTTGCTTTCTTTTCAAGTGAAAAGTTGCAGATGTTTCTTTTTCTGTGGAACCTTCATGTGAAGAGCTGCAGAGACACACATGCATGAGATTTTTTAGCAACATTAACTCTAAAAGGATCAAACCCAACAATATTCTATTCATACTGTTTTCAGTGACAATATTTTAAGTTGATTTGAGATCAGCCTTTAATCTGGTCTAATATATTTGACAGATGCTATGCACATCTTTTTTTTTTTCTTTTTTTTTTTTTTCTTTTGGCTATTGAAAAAGAAGTCCTTGTGGTTTGCAGTGCTGGTACTTTAGAACTGTGCAAATAATTTAGGTTTACTTCCCCCCCCCATATATTTCTATACAGAGAAGGGGAGGAGGGGAAATGAGTTTCAGCTGGAGTAAAATCATGGGGTTTAATGTGACTTAAATACAGATTCATTTTTAATCTTGCATGCTACGAATTTCTTTCCATTCTCATCTGAAATTATTTGCTTATTTTGAATTAAATGTATAAATGCCTTGCGTTGTGGCTTTGGGGGTATTTATTTGTCTGAAAAATTTGTCCAGGTTCTATGGCTAAATGTAGTAGAACTGAGGATCAGTAAACCAGGATCCTTTACATACATATGTGAAATAAGACAGGAAAGTCGTAAGTTTTGATAATAAGTCGTGCTCTCTCACATACTTCAGCAAATGGAAAAAAAAAAAAAAGCAAGTTGCTTTCCAGAGTAACTACCCTCCTTTGAGGGGCAATTAAAAGCACTATAAGCATGAGGGGCAGCAGTATGTGTCCCCGCTACCAGACAGGGCTCTCTGTTACACAAAAAAATAGGTTCTTCTGCACAGCCCCTTGATGGGAAACATGTTGCCTCTGTTTCCCTGCCTGAGAAACAGCCTTAATACATTTTTCAAGAGTATATGAACTTTTTAATGTTTTCTAAAGGGCTCTGCGATCTCCCTGTGGTGCTAACTGCTGTGGATAGCCCCGCTGCCTTCTTGTGGTAACCCTTTCCCACCTCTGCAGTCTTTATCCTCACATCCCCAGGGTTCACATCCTATCCAAAACTGGATTGTGTGCTCCTCAGGAAAGGCTTGCTAAGGTTTTTACCATACAGACATTAAAGCAGTGTGTTGCACATTAAAAAAAAACCCCAACATAACCATCAAATGGTGTGCTACAGATAGAAAGATTGTTATCACCTTCAATGACCCATCTTTATTTTCTTATTTTGTCTTTCTGCCCCGAAGGTAAAAGTTTGGTTCCAGAACAGACGAATGAAGTGGAAGCGGGTAAAAGGGGGCCAGCAAGGGGCAGCGGCCCGGGAGAAGGAACTGGTGAATGTGAAAAAGGGCACACTGCTCCCCTCTGAGCTCTCTGGCATCGGCGCAGCTGGTCTCCAGCACACGGGGGACTCACTAGCCAACGACGATAGCCACGACAGCGATCACAGCTCTGAGCACGCACACTTATGATACACAGAGAGTGTCCCAGCTCCATTCTCAGGAAAGATGCTTTGCTGACAAGCCTTACACAGGCATTGTTTACGTATGCAAGTGACTCTGGCAGTGATTTTTAAAGTTGTTATGGAAAATTCAGGCTTATTGTGTCTGCTTTTCTTGATTTTTAGATGGTTTACAGTAAGTGCCATATCTTAAAGGTGCCTCAAGAGTGGAGAAGTGGAAGATGAACTTACTTTGAACATTCCAGATTTGTTTGTCATGTTTATGACAGCGGGCAGGTATTTTTGCTTTAGCTTGCACTGAAAATTACATTGCTCTCAACAGATGTTATATTCTGAAAACCTGAAAACCACAGTGCCACAAAATCACTATCTAGTGGATAAGAAATGTATTTTAACTCTGTATATATTTACCTTACAGCATTTTCCTGTCTACACTAATTTTAGCAATGCATTCATATTAGCTGATGGCAATAGTCACTCATGACAATAAATGGCTTTTTGTCTCTTTATTTTTGTTTTGTTTTCCAGACATACAATACATGCAGATACTTTTGTTCAAGTAGAGAACAATACAATAGTGTCTGCTAGGACACATCCTTGTATGACAGACAAAACAAACCTTATGTTGCATTTACTATCAACTGCTGCTAATAGGGAATTATTAAACTTACCTAGCTCCTCAATTCTTATTTTATAACTGCAAAAAATGATTTTTAGGATCATAAGGATAGTCCAATAACCTGCCAAAAAATGTCATGTTCCACTCATGCTCAGTGGAAACTTCCTAAAGGATTATTCATTTCTACTTTGTCATAATTAAGTACATTGATAAATACTGACACTCTGCAGAAATGTTGTCGCTTCATCTTCAGTTAAAAAAAAAAAAATCAGCAGATAAGCTGAAGGTTATTATCAACTGCTTATGTTGGTAGAAATCCAAATATGAAGGTAACTCAGTACTGTGTCCCATGTGTAAAATCAAGACACATTTTCTGTTTTAAGCTTTTGTGTACATACAGGCAAATACCAAACCCCAAAATTTAATGCAAACCATTGATTGTACTTTGTAAAGAAATATGTTTAATAAATAATCCTTTTTAAATAATTCTGATCTCTTTACAGTGATTTCATAGGAAACTTTAAATGTTTTTTGTAAAAGTCCTAAGCAACTCTAATTTTTTTGGGTCTTTTGGAACTTTGTCTGTGGACAACACAAAGCTATGTTTTCAAATTTAGGCTTTTAATCTTGGATAAACCTACCTTAATCCATTTGGGAAAGTCTTTCCTTTAGCAGGAAAAAGGCTTCTAGCAGCTAGTGATGTCTTCAGCCAAAACTAACAAGAGTATGTTCAACAATTTTTCCAGATTTAGAGAAAATATAAAGGGTTATTTTGTTGGACCTTGCTGAAATGGATGAAAGGGAATAAATATCAGGAAGGGATGTGTACTTATATTATCATGCCTTTGTTCAATAAGCTGTTCAGGAGAAAAAAAGAAAATGTCTCCAAAAACTTCAGAGATGAATTGGACTGTGATAGAAGGAGCTGAGTGAAAGAAAGAGTGAGCAAGAAATGTGCATATCCTAGTAAATGCTGTGAGCATTCCCTGTAGCTCTGCTATGTGGAGCAGTAGGGAATCATAAAAGTTAAATGCGATCAAGAACTCTGTGTCTGTTGTCCAAATCCTTTCCACTGTAGGTTTGATCTTTCTTGCACATTAATTGTTGTCATGATCATTTCAGTTTAAAATATCTAAGCAATGAGTAATTAATTTCTTTAAAGACTTCAGAGCATTTTATTGATTCCAGCAGTTAAGGGGTTTTGCATTTGTTTCTTAGTTCTTTTTCAAATGCCTTTGTCATACAAAATTGCTGAGAATGGCAGTAGGATAGAGAAGTAAGCCAGCTACTTGTGAATACTTGATATTTTTGATTTCATGGCTGGATGGTAAAGTTTTTTTGGGTGGTGGTGCTGATTATCAAAACAGAAAAAAAAACCCCAGTGGATCAGACTAAAGCTTTTTATTCTTGGTTGGTTTTCCTCACTTTTAAATGAAATATAGCTAACTTTCAAAATGAAAAATAAGAATGAAAAGTTGAAAAGAAGCATCTTGAATTTTCCAATAGCATCTTTTAGTAACACAGAGTCAAATATAATGTGACTTGTTTTGCTAGTAAAGAATGGAGACAAGATTCTTGTCTTTCAAATACTCTATTTGCCAATAACGCCTTTTCTGGTTTGCAGAATTGTTTGTTGCTGTCTTTCATTACAAGTTTAAGACTGAACCTGAAAAGGGATCAGCAAAGTTTGAGCTGACGTTTTACAGAACAAATGGAAGTACTTTATTGACATTACCTGAAATGCACCAGCAATGTGTTCCTAGCCCAAGGCATTCTGAGAGGTGTATTATTCTGTTAGCAGCACAGCAGACTGGGATACTTGCAGTGGGGGAGCAGCCAATACGTGTGTGATGATGGCAATCTGTGAACCATAATAATCTCATTACCAGTAAGAATTTTTTCCTATGGAGAAAGATAGTCTTTTTCCATTTTCCTAGTTTTAACTGAATCCATTGAGACTTAAAGCACAGGTCGAAGAGAATGAAACGTGCAAATGGATTTACAGTGCTAAAGGAATTTTTCTTTAGATAACCGAATGAATCTTCAAACAAAGGACCAAATAATGTAACTTTATATTACAGAAAAAGAAGACTAACAAAATTTATCATCTCCTGTTCTTTAAAGGCAGCTCAGACTTTGAATCTGGCTGTAAGGTGCTAACTGTATGTAGTAATGTCTCAGATTACTGAAAGACCTGTGTCGGCTTTAAACAACTGTTTTGTGGGTACACCATCGGTAAGTGCAGTATGGTGCAGAGATCCCACACTGGCAGAGGTTGAAGCTACGAAGTCTAAGCGCAGTGAGTATCCTACCACAGTCTTGAAGGAACTTACTTGCAAGCATGGCCCTACAGAAATACAGACATGCTTCTTCCAGATTTCAGCGAGCTCATATTCAAGCCACACATAGCAGCAATGAACACCCTGTACGTTAACTCCAGTTTGTAGGTTAGTGGGTCTGCTCAGGACTCATCAATGCAGATTATGTCTTTTCTTGTTCTGAACACCCTAATTATTCCAAAACTGTCTTATGGAAGCCCCTGGGATCAATCACCTGCTGTAATACATTATGACTTTGTGTCAAAGTTTTAGCATAATTTCGTTGCTGGAAACAGCTATAGATAAAGGCTTTTGAACTATAACTTGAAGTTTTGTTTTATCTTCACTGGCTTATATCTATCTGCAGACTAAGCAAGGGTTCTCCTAACCATCTAGCCATACAGTATAGCTTAAGAGTATACCATTTAACAGATGGACAAAAGCAAGCCCTAGGATTGTGATTTGCCCAAAGCTGTGCAGGCACTTGGTGGTAGAATGAAATGTGATGAAACCTAGATTGATTTATTTGTCTTTATTAGTTCCTGATATTACATAGTGGCAAATCACTTTTATATCTTATTGTCAACAAATCCTGCTTTTAAGGACTAATGATGTATTTTTTTGAGTTACAGTAATTTTGATATTGTATCTGTCCAGACTCCACCTCTCTTTGATGTTCTGTTGTTAGCATATTACTGAACTAGACATAGGAATGTGTGCTCATAGGAAAAATACACAGAAAATATAATTGATTGTAAAAAGGCAGTGATCTTTAACAGTTTACTTTTTGACATGATGGATGATAAGAATTCTTTTTTTTTTTTTTTTTTTTCCTGTCTCTGGGGTACAAGGCTATATATTATTTGCAGGGTTTCTTTGCAGGGTTTCTTTCTCTTCCCTTATGGCTGTTGAGATTTTATTTTGCATTTTTGTTTACTATGGCTTCATTGTTTTCAGATTTATTTTAACAATAGCAGTGCAATAGGTGTGGTTAAATAACACCATTACAAGATGGCTGAAGTTATTAAATCATAAATTGGAAGTAGTTTGGGAATTTCATTAAATGCTTATCTTTTCTTCACTTTCTTTTCATGGGATCCAAAATAGCCAAAAAAGAAGCACATAAAGGAAGGACTCTATGTCTTTTCACCACAGGCCAAGTTTCAAGGTAGTTTATGTGTCCTGCTTTCTTAAATGAAAGCTCTGACTGCTGCAATAAAATAATTTGTACAAATAAAAGAAAGGAGCACCATTAGGACATGCACCCTTAGTAGCTATGAGGAAACATAGTTGTATGTTAGGGACAAAATGTCAACTTGAGCTTTCATTTAGAATTTCCTGGCTTCAGTCAGTTTATGTCTCTTGGGTGAGCTTGTATTTAATAGAGTACATGCAGTATTTAAGATCGGCTACAAGATTCAAGAAATTTTAAAGAATAATGTTTAACCAATTATGTACTGTAATTTAATATTGTTATATAATGTGTGTGGATTGAAAGGGAGAATTCTGTACACAGCCTGATGTCAATATTCATTTAAAAAAGGTAATGTAGCCAATAGCTGGCAATAACTAGCATAGGGCTTCAGTGACGATACACTCAGACTAGTAAGAACCTACTAGAGCTCATTTGTTTTTATATATTCCTATTCATTTTCATTTTAAGCCCATAGTCTTTTGACATAATTTACAGCTGAAAGCTGCAGTGTAGGAATCAATTTCAATGTAATTTAAGGCCCCTGGCTGTTAGTCAGGGCCTCCGTATGGCATAATAAGAGGTTATCAGAGTCATCTGTATAAACTGCAAATGTATTAGAAGTTTCTCAGACATTTATTACTTCTAAGTTGTGCATGCAGATCTGTTAGCCATTGTCCTTTGTCTGGCATCTGAACTGTCGTGACTCTTATGAAACTTTACCTTCATTCCGTTGAAAACAATCACCTGGGCAGTAGACTTGGTAAGTATCAACAGAGAAGACCCCCAAAAGTGTTGCAACTGAAGAACTTGTTAAATAGCAGTTGTAGTAGGAAATAATCATAGTTCCCTTTTTTTCAGTGCTTTTCTGTAGACAGACAGACTCAAAAGATTTTTTTAAAGAAAAGTAAGTTTTGAAATAACTTTTTAAAGGATAAATGACAAGCGACTAACGTAATTTGTACTGGCCACCTGTATCATAGGCCCAGTAAGCCTTTTGGGATTATGTTCAGTGCCCTACTAAGGGTGCTGTGAGGACTTAGTTCTGTTCTTTTTTAATCTTATTTGGCCCTTGAATGCTTTCTGTGAGAACCTCTTCCAAGCCTTTCAGACCCTGAGTCCTTCCCCTAACAGGATTCACCAAAAAAAAAAAAAAAAAAAAAAGAGTAAACATGTTTCTTCAAAGCAAGAATGAAAGATATGATTGAGGTATAAGAATGTGATCCAGAACATTAAATAATAATTAAAATGACATTAGTTCTCTTCAGAGGACTAATTGACTGGAATAAAACATTTCACCCCATCCCTGTTCTTTCCATAAGTGGCTTCATATTTTTGTGTACTAATATGACTATTTTAGAAATTTTTACCTATTATATTTGTATCTATTAAGGTTATATACTTGAATTAAAGTGTTCAGTTCTGATGTCTAACACAGTATTACTAGTCCACAGATAGCCTTCTCACAGTCAAGAGAGAGAAGAAATTTGGCCACAAGTACTTCTCTGCTAATGTTTGGATTTTATTTGTAAATTTTGAAAATTTATCATCCATTAAGAGAAACCTTGTAAAATGCTATATTACATTAGTGACCACCAAGTTTCAGATTCACTCATCCTTTAAGTAAACAGCACAATAACTGATTCCTGTAGGAACTTTCTTATCTTATAACCACATGATAATACCATGGTTTTTGTGTTCTAAAAGTGTGCTCCAAAACCACACGAAGTGATGAACATAGCAAATATCTATAAAAGTGGTTTAGTATTTAGGGACACATTCTAATCCTTAGTGTCACCATAAATATATAGACAATGCATATGTTACTTATGTGTGCTTATGGGCTGCAGGGTTTTTAGAAATACACCTATTCTGAATGCTTACCATTATCTGCCAAGAAAGTCACATGCACAGCTGAGAAAATACTGAAATGGGCATTTTCCCAAATTAAAAATTTATCTTGAAAAGTGCCCTTAGAAAAATTTTATGCAATCACCACAGAAATGCATTTAAGAGAGCAAAAACTACCAGGGGAGAAAAAAAACCCCTAGTTTGGAATTACAACACATTGTAAATAATTTTGTGTATATATATATATATAAAAAATTCTCACATTCATTGGAACTGTGGAAACAAAATGCACACTTTTTTAGTTCATAAGGAACACTAAGTACAACGTAGAGCTGTTACTTTTTTAATCTTAGCATACTTCCTTAAGATATTTGATTCTGATGACAATAGTATTCAGAGTTCTCAGGACTCCTTTCATATAGAGTATTTTTTCAAGAAAGAAGTAAAGATTCTTCTAAGGAAGCAAAGGACCTCATCTAAAGCCTATAGATGGCAATGGAAAGATTACAATTGATTTCACAGGGATCTGGATTTAGCCCAAAGTACACACAAAATCTCATACAAATCAGTGAACAGGCCAGGATTAAGACATTAGCCAATAATTTCCAAAGTGACTGTTGACTTTGTGCCTCCTTTGTGACACATGGTATCCCAATTTCAATGCAGTTTTGAGTACACAGTGAAAATTAGGACCACTTTAATGAAATGTGAGTTGAGGACTCCATATTAGTAGCCAGTTAAGAAAATTTTGCTCTAGGTTCTAACAAGAGTCTTACAGTATGGGATTTCTGTGGCTGGCAAATCATCACATTATGTTATTAAATTGTAGGTTTCATAACCAATATAAAAGAAACTTGCTATACTGCTTTCCTTCTCTTGTAATTTGTAGCATTAGTAGATTATACAAGTAGGTTTGAACAGATGTCCCCAAGTGGTTGTGGGGGGATAGGGGTGTCGAGGAAGGTAAAACTTTCCTTCCACTCATACGTCTGTCTTGAATTTCTCACAGTTTTTGCAGACAGTTTGGCTCACTTCCAACATACATCGTTGCCTGTCTGGTATGAAAAATGCCATCTGTGGTGTATGGAAGTTCTTTCTTTAAAAGTGGCCTGCTAATTATTCTTTAAGCAGGTGTTACTAAAGTGAAGTCAGGTGTCAAGCATGGTATAACCTTTGAATTGCCTAAAATTGCCCTGTTCTTGTGTGCTGTTCTTTCCCAAAAGAATAGAACAGAGCATTACAGCGAGTTGAAATGTTGCTTGATACAGGATTGAGATGACTCATGCAGCAGTATACATTGTGGTGACACTCAAAACCTGAAAGTTAAAGGATATGGGTTGAACGAAGTGCACAAATTTTCCAAAATAAATACCTTCCTGATTCTTATAAGCTGTCTTTCTGTTCCTTTACATTTGCACTGCCATCTTGCAAAATGTTAAAAATCCTGATGTTCTCAGAAATTTCAGACAGGGTAAAAGGTGGTGGAAAGAATTTGTCTGTGCTTTAATAGACTGGGAGAGCTGTTTGTTGAAAAGAGTGGGGAAGATGGCTGTATTGTGTGAATGACACGTGCAAATTCTCACCTATATTCACCCTCCAAAACACTCCTGCTTTAAAGCTTTTTGAAAATTAATAGGATGGTTAATGGGCCAGAATCAACACACGGGGGCTGCAGGCAGCCACTGAACTGATCCATGAGTCCCAGCTCCCAGGATAAGAACTGCTGCTGCCTCTCATTTACAATAGTTAGTCTGCTCCTCTGTTCCTTACATGACATCAGCCCTCCCAACAGATGAAAACTCACCACACTGAGCCAGATGTTACAACACTTCTCTCTCCCTAGCAGACGAGTGTTGTTAGGAGGTGAAGGATTACCAGTATAAATGCAAGGCTTCCTATTTCCTATGCCATTTTCAGAAGGTCTTTTGAATAAACAGCCCTTTTACTCTTGGTAATCTTGGTGTTCAGAATGAATGACAGTGTTAGTGGTTTAAAAAAATAAGAATGAGGAAAGCACAGGCACATTCACTCCTTTTGACAGTAAGCCTTTGCATTGTTTGCTTTATCAGTGATGAAAGTAATCCAACTTTCTCCCCAGCCTGATGCAGAACTCTTGACAAAATATTTACAATAGATTGATACGACACCGAGATAAAGAGCAGTCCTGTATGTAACTGGGTATCTAGTGCTGTTATGCTTTTGATCAACCCTGAGACATCTGGATGATTTTGAACTACCAGTCTTCTACTACGAAGAACAGTTTTACTTTCATAAGGACTTCCTCTTTTCAAGATCATGCTTAGCCTCTGACTGACTTAGGATATTGCAATAATGAGATGTACACAAAGCACTGGCATGCGGCATTATTGAGATGATTTCCTTTTTGCCTCAGCCAGATTCCTGTTAAAAGTTATACCGACTCTTAAGAGACTAACAAAAGAAGAATTAAGGATCCAGCAATGGCACAAAGATAAGCCTCATGAAGCTGGAGTTAGGACCTTGTGAAATTAAAAGCAGACTTTGTACGAATACATTTATTGAAATATGCCATTACACAACAAAACTAAAAAACCCTAAAACCCTTTCTTGGCCTGGGTTGAATACCTATCAAAATCATAGTATTTACTTGTTAGAGTGAGTTATTCATTAAATTTGCAGAACAGAGGTTTAGATAAACACATTTTGATTAGAAAGAAATGAAAATAAAGCTGAAAATTTCGCTGAAATTGTTCTTGTGCTATAATGCATTAATGACTAAAATCCACACCTGCTCACATTAAACGAAGAGGAAGCCATAACTTTGTGACTGAGTCTGTCCCACAACGTCCATTTGAATGACTTTGTGAATATAGCATTTGACAGTTCAATACAGAGATGTATTTTAATTCTAGCAGGAGACTATAGTCTCCCAACATGCATATATTGCAAGATATGTGCAAATACCTTTCACTGCCTCAGAACAGCAGAAAATCACAATAGTATAAAAAAAAGGCGTTTTCACTGAACTTTTGGCGTCATCTTTGATGAGTTTGATAAAGCTCTTAGGACCAGGGTAGATAGAGGTTTCTCAGAAATTTTGACAGCAAAAGATTATATTATCATCCAGGTATTTAAACTGGCATCTAAAGAACCATGCTGAAAGGTATATGGAGCTTTATGGAAACCATAAACACTGATTATCCCTGCTTTTGCCTATCACTGCTGTGCAGCTCCCTGTGAGGTGAAATTTCACAGCTGTTGAACAATTCAGAGAAGTGAATGTGAATAATGATAAATCTGAGTGGAACTGCAGTTTGTTTACTTAGCACTGCTTTGATTACTGCAATTACATAAACTGTATTTTAATCGGGACACTGAATTTCACTCTGTGTTTTAATTTCTCCTATCTGGAAGGAAAACAATGTGTGGATTTTTTTTTTTTTTAAGTGAATTGGGAAAGCCAAATATAATTGCAACAATTACTTATACAATTTGTGATTTTTAGTAACTATGAATTAGCAGATATATCTCACATATCAACTGAATAATGGCAAATCCCCCAGACTAGTACCAATAAAATCATGCCTGGGCATTGTATCTATCTCAAATGCAAAGAAAGGATGACAATGTATAAAAATAAATTCATCAGCTCAGTTCCCACACTGATCTTCTCCAATTCAAGTGCAACCTGGCATAAAACACGAGATTTCATTTTCCAAGTGATGCTGTGATACTCAAGGCAATAAGGGTATCTTATTTTTAAGCACATTTAAGCTCTTTTTTTGTGTGTTTATGAGTTAAAAATCAAGTGCAAACTTATTGAGATAAATCAGAGATTAAATCAAATTATTCCTCTGAATTTAATTAACCTGATTCATCAGAGCTCTTCATAGATCATATCTATATCTAATAATAGATGAAATCTACAATATATCTATGATTGTAGAGTACTCAATCTGTGAACTTTTTGGAAAATGTAATTCTTGTTCTGTGGAAAATTTTATATTTGAAATTAGTTTTCACCCTAAATCAAGTTGCAAAGTGAACCTGATCATAAAATCATCAACAAAAAAATCATTTACAAAGCAAAATTGAAACTTGTAGAGAACATATATATTAGAAATGTTTTTAGTTAGAATGCTACTTTCACTTTTTTTTGGTTTAAATTATAGGAAATTGATAAAATTTTGGGTTATCATCACAATATGCAGTGGTCTTAGGCATCCCACATAGGTATGATTCAGAAAAACAAAATTAGATTAAATGCTTATGTGAGCAATGGAACAATTTAGAGAATTTCAGTTGCCCAAATTAGCCAAAGAAAATAATGTAGAGAGTGTTTCCCTTTTCATCAGGGAAACAAAAAGAAAACTCTCAGCTTCTGAAACACCAGTTGGCCATTAGGTCCAAGACATTTTTAATATGATAATGTCAGTAAGACAAGATGTCTTTCGAGGGAGTTTATGTAGGAATGTGCTTCACTGGAGCAGAACAGCTGGATGTGATAGATATCAACATTTTACACAATATTTGCATAGCTGGTAGTTCAGAACTACACACCAAATGTCTCACTGTAAATTGTAATGACAGCTATAGCATTGTAATGCTAAAGCAAATACAGATATGTATGTGATCATTACATCTAGTTTCTATCAGAGAAAAAAAAAAAAAAAACAAACAGAAAATGGAAAAGAATCCTCTAAGAAGTTTTTACGTTGTCAATTTTCTTACATTAGAGTAAAAGTCAGGGTAAAAGCCAGGGTAAAAGGTTGAAAGGCAAAAAAGTATTGAGAGCTAAACTGGAGACATAGATCAACATGTTTCAGATTCCTTTAGCTTTGCGGGAATACCTGGACTCCAAAGGTACAGCCATATTCAGTGGTGCTTCTCAAAGAGAGTCTAAAGCTAATATTAACTTTCTTCTCTGAATTCTGAAGAGTTGGTAGAGGAGAGTATGTGTGTATTTTTGGTGTCCCCATTTCTCATCCCATCCCTTCCTCTCACTGCATGACAAATCCAAAGATACACCTCTCTGTGGCCCAAAACAAAAGGCTAACGATGTTACAGAAATGGCTCAAACATGTCAACAGCAGTTTTACTGAGAACCATGGTCTAAAAGCTTCACCAAATTACAAGTAACTATAGAGAGTTGTGTGGTCAATGTAATTTTTTTTTAATTGAAAAAATACAAAATACGGAATTTTATAAATGGTATTGCTTTATTCAAATTGACTATTTAGATTGTGCTAGGTTTTGTAATCTTGAACAGGCATTCCCCAGGTAGCTCATCAGTCTCTTAAAAGCTAGAGAGATGATTCATGTCAAAATTATGGAGTCAATTCATTGCAAAGCTACTCAAAGCAGACAGAACTGACCTTGACAGTTGTATCTGGACTCTTGCCAATATTTTTCTATTTTTTTCACTATTTTGCCTCCCAGTATCTTGAAAAATTGCCACATAAAACCCACAAACCCCGAAGCATCCCCCCAAAACACTACACATACAAATCTTACTATTCTGATTGGGATTTGGCTCAGATATTAAATCAGTATTTCAGAACAGGTAAACAGCACAGCAAAGAAAACCCTACAAACATCTTGATCACAGCTGCTGTGTAAGTTACTCTGTAACACTGGAAGGATTCCCCACAACTAAATATCAGGGAATACATTCCATACTTATGACATACAAACTTGAAGCCTATTTCATTCCCTGAACATAAAAAGAGATTAGAAACATTCATGAATACACGAAGAACTAAATTTTGGAACTAGAATGAAAGAGGAAAAAATAGGCATTTCATAAGTGAATTTTGTAGTGGATAGTCTTATTTTCCTCAAAGTGATGTGCAAGCATAAATGAAACTTCTATTTATCTTTTCATTTATAATCATCATATAAAAAAGAGAGGTTAAAAAAAAAAGAAAAAAGAGCTTTTGCTGCAGTAGTGTGACATGTATTACTTATAATTTGATAGATCATACTTATTTCAATCACTTATTTTATCAAATAAATTTTAGACTTATTCTTGCTTTTCATAATGTATTAAAAAGCATGGGGCATGAAACAAACTTCAAGCTTGAAAAATGAAAATCGCCGAAAGATTGAGAACATTTATTCTTAAGTTCAACAGACACGTCCAATGCTTATGCATTACAGTAGTCTTTAATTACCTCATCATATGCTACATTGTACTGGGACCCCTAACACGATTTTCGCTCTAGGTTTCAAATATTCCAGAAACTTTGGAGTTTCTATAGATTTTTACTTACTTGCTCATTTTCTGTTACTTTTTTCATAACATTTTCCCTCCTAACAATCATTTATAGATTTTGTTATTAATTAGCTTTTGATCAAATTTTAATTTTTCTTCAGTCCATATTTCAGCTTTTAGTTATTTCTGAAAGCTTCCAGGGCCTTCTGGAGCTAACAACATCAGTTAGTTACCTTCCGAAAAGGAGACTGTTGATTAAGAAGGGCCTGCAACTTCTGTCTTTATCTGATTGCTGATTAGGAAAGAACCTATTTAGGTCAGCAGGACTTCAGCTAATACCTAGTTTGGCAATTAGAGACCCAGCTAGGCTGTGAGGAGCATGCTGGAATGTCTCCAGGTAGGATGGCATTACACAACATTGGCAGGTTTGGTCCTCAGCACATGACAGATAAGTTACCCAAACTGCATCAAAAGTACTGGAGCAACGAAGGATGCTCTTACGCCAGTGTGGACTGCGGGAAGCACTTGGTGCTTCTTCCTGGGGTGGTCTGACAGTGAGAGGTGTACGTTCACAGAGACACTTAGGCACTGGGTAAGGGAGCAGTGGGAGGAAGTGTGTGACTGTGCAGCTTGAAAGATGACAAGCAAGGGATGGACAGGGTCTTTGCAGAGCCCCTGGAGCATCATGAGCATCAGCTACAGGGGGTAACAAAGGAGGGACAGTGAGAGGCTACTTGTGGATGGAGACTTCCTGGGAAGAGAGGGCTGGCAGATTGTGACTCTGGGCAGCTGAGAGGCTCCTTCTTTGCCCTCAGACCTGAATTTGCAGCATTGATGCAGTGTCTCAAAGGCAAGGCAGAGGAACAAACTCTACTAAGGGAGAGCACAGAGACAGCTGGACCAGAGGTGAGCGCTAGCGCCAGAGTGGCAGGGGACAGTGGTTGTAGACTCCCGTTGGGAGGTGGTGGGGTGGCAGTGTCTATCTCCTAACAGGCTTACTGGCACAGGAGGCATGTTGCCTGCCAGAGGCCTGGGTAACCCATTAATGAGAAGAAAAGGAAAGGGGATTCCTACCTTTCCAAAGGTGTTCTACCACCTTTGGTAACTAAGCATCTTACTCTTTTTATTTTGTTCAAAGGCGTTAATTGTACTCAGCATTTATAACTTGCTGTAGCTGTTATATGTATGTAGCACCCACAGAAAATTATCTCTTCCTCAAGGACTAGGGATTTGCAGGCCAGGAAGAAATAGAAACTGTGTGATTTTCCTAGGAAAAAGAAATTCTGGCTTTAAGGCCAGATGATGCTTGAAGATCTCAAGCTTTAAAATATTACCTGGGGATTTTTATTAAGTACAACTGGTGCTGGTACTAGAATTTATGTTTAAAAAGATGTTCAGTGTCAACTTATGACAACTGTCTTCCCGTTGAAGTTCAGACATATGTGCATTATATTTAGAATTGTCTAGGACTGTTCTTTATGCTAAAAAATTTAGTGTTTTGGTTAGTCTTGCATGAAAGGTGGTAATTCCTATGCTTCCACTCAGAAATGAATCAAATGATTCCTTTATGCACACATGCAGTAAAGTGGTAGCATGTGCTATACAGCTCATGTCATGAGATGTTTTATAATTTGGATCTACATAGTGTTGATACTCAAATGATCCTAATCCAAAAACATAAAAGAGACTATTCTGGGAATAACAAATAAACAGCTAGAATCACTGGTCAGATAGTACAAAGACCAAAGACCTATTAAATATGTTATTACATGTCTGATCAAATGATCTTGATGTATAAGATATCTATCCTGAATCGGAGGCTGTAAGCTATATAATGCTGACATACCATGTAGATTACAGCATGCAGCAACTTGAACCCTAGTGTTCCTAGTAAATTAAACTAAAATAAGATTTTGCAGAAATAAAAGTGCAAGAAATTGTACAGCAGAGCATGCCAAATAAAATTTGGAAACACTCGCAACAGGTGGGCAGGCTGTTCTTTTAATGTTACTTGATAGGCCTGCCTTGAAGATGGAATTTATTTTTCCAGTAACTCCCATCCCCTCTCCCGTCAAAAAAACAAAACACATTTTTTCCTCAGGAACAAAAGGTTAAAGTATTTCAAGAGCAGAAATGCTGAAAAAATAATACAAAAATACCCTTAAAAAATGTCTGCATTATTTTTCAGCCTGCCTGAGTACCCTGATGACTGCTTCCTGACTCATTAGGCAGCCGTGGTCTGCATCAGAACTGGGCATGAGCTGCTCATGGCTTAAAAGCAGCTTCTTGGATCTGCTTCAGGTTGTGCAGAGATAAGCAGCCCAAGATGCCTACTTCAGGGAGTGCCAGTAACTGACCTAATTAAGAGTTCACCACTTAAGCAGATTGGTAGCTGAACACCCAATGGACTGGGCAGCCTAGGAGCCAGCCCGTGGGCAGCTAAACAGCCCAGGCAATGAGGCATGCAGAGAGAGGATGAACAATCATCTGGTCAGACCACATGCCTGTTTATTGACAGATCTTTCTACAGAGCTTAGCCATGAGATACTGAGATAAGTTTGGTGTTCTGAAATTCCCAAGCTTTCCTCAGCAGGGCAGGGTCTAGACAACCATGTCTTCCTAATCATCCTTTCTGTTGTGAATGTCTGTCTTGACTTCAGTCCAGAACAATTCAAGACAGTTTCAGCATTTTGTTTTGTTGGGCTATTTTTTTCCGCTGATGGAGCATGTTAGAATGGCTCAGCTCAGCATCTAATGACCACCAGGGCCTGCACCAGGAAAGTCATGAGAGTGCACAACGTGCAGCTGGAAGGGGAGGAGGGCTGAAACCACTACTTAGGCTCTCGGAAATTTCTTGCCATTACAGCACTGTTCAAGAAGGCTGATGTGCCAACATGCTTCTGCTTGTGATTGGCTCCCAAAAATCAGCCAGAACGTCAGCATGAACCTCCATGCCAGTCTTCCTTGAAGTCAGCATAGCAACAACACCAAAAAGGTTTTCTACCACTAACATTGTTTTATTAGAGTAGAAACCAAACCTAAGTAGCTTCTGAAATACAGAAAACTGAGGTTTTGGTGATTTAGGACTAATAAAAATACAGAGCATGAGTGGCAATTGCCTGGCCATTCACTGTGTCCTAACAGAGTGAACCATTACCTTCAGACCCTGCAACCTCACCTAGTTTCCTGGATTGCAGCAACCTTTGCAAAGCTCTTATGGCCTCCAGGAGACCCTCCTTCCTGCTGCTACTGTTGTGTTTTCTTCCTGATCAGGCCCCTGCCTCCTCTTCTCATTCTACATCTTTCATCCTCTGCACCTCTTGGACTATCCCCTCACAGATTCCTTGCAGCCCCACAGTCCCTTGTAGATCCCATGGAGAGCACCATCTTCCTCTCCTTCCAGAATATGCCTCATGACTCCATCCATGTGTGGCACCTCGAACAGGGAATACCAGGGACCTTTCCTGTCCAACAAAATCCCATCCATAAAATGCAGTATATAACACACACAGTTATGTGAATTGACAAATAAAAAGAAAAAGCTTCCATCCTGCTGGAGACTGGCCCTTCAAAAAAAAAAAAAAAAAAAAAGGATAACTGAAAAAGGGTGTTGATGTAAAGGAAGCATCAACTGTTTGGATGTAGTTGCGTGCTGACATACGATAGCCTGCTGAAGCCATATTTTTGGCAAATGCACAGGAGGCAGTGACTCCATGAGCTGTTCAGTTGACCTAATAACTTGCTGCTGCTGAAATGAAGAAGTCCTGTTCCCACCTCATTCTCCTATTTATACTTTGTAGCTGTGTGGTCCTAATCTCTCTCTCCTGGGCTTTCATGCAAACTCCTGCACTCCCTGGACCCTCTCATAAGCCATTTAGCTCACTAGAGTAGTAGAAAAACATAAAAGTATTTATTTTCTGGCTTAATTTCTTGTTATGTGAGTTTGTGAGGTAAATCAACTCATGGAGGAATAATGTTGGTCTCTGCCATGGCAAGGTAAACGGTGGAGGAGAGTTAGAAGTAAGGAGGGAGAATGCAGCCCCCCCATTTTCCAGCAGCAAGTCAGCATCTGGCTCAGCTAAGTGGGGGAAGAGCCTAAGGTGCAAATGATTCCTGTGGTCAATACACTAGGAGACAGAGGAAGGAAGATAAGGAATTTTGAGAATAAAAAAAAAATATTTATTGCCATAGGAGCAAGGAGAAACATGTCAGACATATAACTGTGTTTAAAAAAAACACACAACAAACAACAAATTAAAAAAAACCCCACCTGCTACAGGATCAAGAATAGATACTAATGACAAAGAATGTAGAGGACAAAATTCTAAGACTAGTATGTACATTTATCAAAGTACATTTCCCCAACAGACTGCCTGACGGGTGTATTACTTTCTCTGGATATCTTGGCAACCCTGGAATTAATTGATTTTGCCAACAAGTTGCACTGAATCAAATAATTTAGAATGATCATATATGAGCACTGTTCTATGCAGTCCTGCATAGAAAAAAATGGAAAGTTAGCCCTAAGTGGTTAAGTGCATGACAAGATGTTGATTAATATGCAGAACATCCCTGTCTTCAGATTTTTTGAGTCAGTATTATGCTGTTATTAAGAACTGCATATTACTACATATAGCTTATATAATATGAACAAATAAACACTTGAATATTTTTTTTAAAGGGACTGTATAATGTAGCATTTATCACTGGTAAAGACAATGTTCAAAATATTCCATAATATCAGTTTTATAATAACACTGACACTCTAGTGCTCCCCTAATGACATCCATTTCCAAGTTTGAATACAGGTGCTGAATACCTGGAGTAGTGATACAAAAATATTCTAACATCTGGTCATCACAATGCACTAATTTAAAGTGTTTCTATATTCAAAGATACTACTATGTAAATAGAGCAAACTAAGCCCAGTTTGGTTCTGGATATGATTCAGTTTGCTGTGAATGATTGCCAAGGCAGACTACATCACCCACCCCAATTTCAACCTGCCCTAATTCCCTTTATGAGTTTATTAGTTAGTGCTGGTTTAGTGCTCAGAGAGACCCAAACAGGAAGCGTCTGGGCGTTGTCTGTTCATGAAGTGGATGGGATGGAGTCCTTTAGAGAAAACAAAATATGATCCACCTACAGATCATGTTAGGCCAGCTCCCCAGTTTCCTCTAAGTAGAACAGAGACTTTTGTTGCCTTAGCTACAGGAATGATCTACTAGTCAACAGCAGAATCCCAGTCTCCAGAGAGAACATCAGAACATCCTTCTGCATTTCTGATGGCAACATTGGATGAGAAATATCTACTTTTCCTTTTTTGTTGTTGTAAAAAGATGAAAAAAGGAGGTTATTTAAGCCTTTGCAAAAAAAAAAAAAAAAATTCAGAACTCAACTCTTGCAAAAAAAAAAAAAAAAAAAATTCTTCAAGATCACTGAATGCCAGGAGCATTGTCTGGTAGAGGGTTAAAGCTTCCACTAAAGCAACATCCCAAATGCTTTGTTTTCTATTCCTTTCTTAACAAAGAAAAGAGTGAGCACTGGAAACTGCATGCTAAATTTCAAAATTAAATGGACAACAGCATCTATGTTTGTACAGACAGATTACTGAAGCCTGTCTAAAACTCATAGATGCTCCAGAGAGGATGTAAAATTGATTTTCTCCTCACCAGAGGTGTGGCTATTGTAGTGCTATCATCTGTTTTTCCTTGGACACAGAATCTGGAAAACACAACCCATCTGTTTCCTCTGTGAGGCATAATCAAGCCCAAATTCTTTCCTTTACTTTTGAAAACAAGAATCTCAGTACGGTGATACTTGGGTGACAATTTACACTGAAATAGGGGCCCAAAATAATAATTTTTAAGAAAGTATAGAGTCCCAAAAAACGCGACAGATTCTCTTCTTTCCCATAATGGTGTGATATGAGGTAGTGGTTCCATGGTACCTGAAATGTATCTCACCTTGTCTGGCCATAGGCGCCCTTGCCCTGCTAATCGTTCTTCTCACCCCAGAGTGGTCCCCAGGTACTGTTCACTGATAATGTTTTTTTTTGTGGGATTGAGTTTTGGTCATCTTAACTCTGTGAGCTGATAGTGGAGCAACATGAAGACCAGCACCAGAGCAATGAAGGGCTCACGGTGGCCTGTTGGGATGGTGTGGCTGACATCACGGCGAGTTCAAGGAGCTTGAATGTGAGAGTAACACCACTGAAACACTTAGGCTAACCTAAATGAAAAAGCAAACATTTTCTACCATACGTCATTGTCTGCACTTAAGATCTAGTCAGAATGCTGTTGATTTGTGTGATTTTGAGTGAATTTGGAATTTTCATTTAGATTAATTCAGATTTTAGAAGTTAATGACTAGAGTTCTATAAGAACCTCTAATTACCATAAATCAACACTGAAGTTGAGAACACTAGGATGTAATTTTAAGGTATTTTAATAAGTTCATTAATTTTTACTTCTAGTACTAGTATAAACTATACATATCAAGAGAGTGCCCAAAACTATTTCACCATTAATGTCATTTTAAAATACCTGTGCTTTGTTGAGCTTAAAGTAAAATAGTAAAATATTTTTACTGGTACTTCCAGCAATTTTCTGATATTCATGCACTACAGTATTGTTACAGTATTCAAAGTACAGAATATTGTTTAATCCTCCAACTCTTGGTTACATATTTAATGCAAACATCACAAATGCACATTACTTCAATTATTTTAACGTCAATTTCTACATATGTTTCTTTTTCTAAACAGAAATTTCATCTGAAATTACCTGTCATAATTCCTTTCCAAAATTAAGGGTTGATTCAAGGTAGAAAGCTTTTCTAAATTCAATGACTGGCAGGATTTAAAGTGTGGCAAAATCCTCTACAGCAGGATATAAAGTCAATTTCTTCTGCTGAGACCGTAATTGGAACGGAACGTTTGAGATAAAGGGGTTCTATTTTATTTCTGTCTAATCTATTTTATCATAAAGCTTATTATTTGTGCTAATGCCAAACACAGCAAGTGTGATTGACAAACATTTGACAGAGAAATGCATGCTCCTGAGCTTCAGACTGAAGGCCTGAATTATACAAAGCCTGTCCTTATTCCCATTTCTAACAGTAATTTTCCACAAGGATCTAGCGTGCATTTATTTTCACTGTTTCTTTATATTTCCCTGGTTTTCCCTCCCAAATGGAAGCATAATAGATGGCTTCTAGAGGCTACCTTCAGCATGGTCATGTTAATCAGATCTATATAAAATTGAGCTGCGATGAACTCTTCTGAAAATGAAAAAATATAAACTTTTCATGGGAAGAGTGCTGGACTAACCAATACAGCTGACCAAAGGAGCCAACAAGTGCACGTCTGCCTGTTTCTCAAAAACCTTAATGTTGTAATTTTATAAAATTCTGTGTTTTATGCAGAATTCGTGATCTGAGCAGTATGGTGTGTGTGTGTGTGTGTGTAAGTGTAGCTGAGGCTGAAAAAGGATAGCTTGAGCTCTGCTGTTCAGGGATTCTGAGGGTGAGAACGGGGCCGTGCCGTGGGTAGGTTGCAAGGGCCTTCTCTTGGCTCCCAGAACAAGGCCATGCATGTGATGACACATACGAAAACCAACCAACCAACCAAAACCCAAAACAACCAAACAAGAAAACCCCCAAAGGAGCGCCATTCAAAGGGAAATAAGAAATCCGAGGCTTTCCCACAAGCAGCCTGC
>NW_010126920.1:0-1129 GCF_000699245.1 Pterocles gutturalis | reverse complement strand
CCCCTTGGTGTCCCCTGGCTGCCATTGTGTCCCCAAGATGTCCCCTGGGTGTCATTGTCACCTCTTGGTGTCCCCTCGGGGTCCCCCAGGGTGCCATTGTGTCCCCAAGGTGCCATTGTCCCCTCTCGCTGTCCCCCATGTCCCCCGCAGCCACGGGGGCTGTGACAGGATGGGGGTGGTGTCCCCTGGCCCCAAGGGTGTCACTCACCTGTGTCCCCTGTCCCCTGGGGCGTCATTTGTCCTGGCCCCTGTCCCCTGGGGTGTCATTTGTCCTGTCCCGTGTCCCCAAGGGTGTCACTCACCAGTGTCCCCTGTCCCCTGGGGTGTCACTTGTCCTGTCCCGTGTCCCCAAGGGTGTCACTCACCAGTGTCCCCTGTCCCCTGGGGTGTCACTTGTCCTGTCCCGTGTCCCCAAGGGTGTCACTCACCAGTGTCCCCTGTCCCCTGGGGTGTCACTTGTCCTGTCCCGTGTCCCCAAGGGTGTCACTCACCAGTGTCCCCTGTCCCCTGGGGTGTCACTTGTCCTGTCCCGTGTCCCCAAGGGTGTCACTCACCAGTGTCCCCTGTCCCCTGGGGTGTCACTTGTCCTGTCCCGTGTCCCCAAGGGTGTCACTTCACCTTGTCCCCTGTCCCCAAGGGGTTCCCCAGCCTTGTCACATGTCCCCAAGGGTCCCCCATCAGGGTCCCTTGTCCCCTGGGGTCCCTTGTGTCCTGTCCCCAAGGTTGTCACCTTATCCTGTGTCCCTAAGGGGTGTGTCCCCTGTCCCCAGGGTGTCATTTCACCTTGTCCCCTGTCCCCAAGGGGTTCCCCCATGGTGTCCCCTGTCCCCTGGGGTCCCATGTGTCCTGTCCCCTGTCCCCAGGGGTGTCATTTGTCCTGTCCCCAAGGGGTTCCTCCATCAGGGTCCCTTGTCCCCTGGGGCCCCCTGTCCCTTGTCCCCTGTCCCCAGGGGTGTCACTCACCCGTGTCCCCTGTCCCCAAGGGGTTCTTCCAGCCTTGTCCCCTGTCCCCAAGGGTGTCACCTTATCCTGTGTCCCCAAAGGGTTCCCCCATGCTGTCCCCTGTCCCCAAGGGGTTCTTCCATCAGCGTCCCTTGTCCCCTGGGGTCCCTTGTCCCCTGTCCCCAAG
>NW_010126919.1:371-1405 GCF_000699245.1 Pterocles gutturalis | reverse complement strand
GGCTTAGGATGGCGAGATCACGGGACCCCAACCTTCACCCTCCGTTTGAGGGGGGACCGGGACGCAGCCACGGCCATGGGTCCCCACCTGCACGCTGACGACGATGACAAGGGAGGTGGCGACGGTGACGGCGAAGGACTGGTAGTCGGCCAGCTGGGCGCCGTCGTCGCGGGTGGCGTCGGTGAAGACTCCGTAGGGGATGAAGAACATGAGGACGGAGGTGTAGATGCCCTGGGCGATGCAGATGAAGAACTCCCGCTTGTTGAACAGCAAGTTCAGCTGCCCCGGCTCGTAGAGTTTGGGGTACTCCATGCTCCGCTGCTCCGGGACATCCTGGGGGGACACAGAGGACACTGCGGCCACCTCCCCCCCAGCGTGGGGACGAGGCCAGGGCAGCCCCGGCCCCGCCGTACCTGGTCGAAGACGCCCATGGCGAGGACGGGCAGCGAGGTGTAGACGATGTTGTAAAGCGTGATGAAGTACTGGTCGTAGACGGTCTGCGGGGAACGGGGCGGTTGGGGTCACCATGTCCCAGCCGGTCCCCGTGTCCCCATGTCCCCAAGCCACCCAGCGCACGGATCCGGCGACCCACCTGCGCCGAAAAGCCGCAGAAGAAGCCAAACCAGAAGTGGACCATGGTGAAGGCGAAGTTTTTGTAGAAGAAGTAGCAGAGGAACTTGCACATGCGCAGGTAGGACCAGCGCCCGTGCACCAGGAGCAGGCGCTGCAGGAACTTGAACTGGGAGAAGGAGTAGTCGGAGGCCAGCACCGCCTGGATGCCCTCCTGCCCGCTGATGCCCTTTTTTTGGGGGGGCGGGGAGGGGGGAAGAGACACGCGGGGTGACGGGGAGCACAGGGGACCGGGAACAGAGGGGACAGGGGACGCTAGGGGATGAGGACAGGGGCCATGGTGGGACTGGAGAGCACAGGGGTCTGGGGACAAGGACAGAGGCTGCTAGGGGACCAGGGAGCACAGGGGACCAGGGACGAGGACAGAGGCCACTGGGGGACAGAGGCTGGCAGGGGGCCCGGGA
>NW_010126919.1:0-230 GCF_000699245.1 Pterocles gutturalis | reverse complement strand
GCCAGGGTTCCGGGGACAAGGATGGAGGCCATGGGGGGACCGGGAAGCAGAGGGGACCAGGAGAGAACAGGGGACATGGGATGAGGACAGGGGCTGACAGGGGTCCGGGGACAAGGACAGGGGCTGCCAGGGGATGGGGGATGAGGACAGGGGCTGCCAGGGGACTGGGGACAAGGACAGAGGCCATGGGGGGACTGGGGAGCACAGGGGACTGGGGACAACAACAGGAG
>NW_010126918.1:0-820 GCF_000699245.1 Pterocles gutturalis | reverse complement strand
AAGGGTCAGGCAACCCAAAAAGAGTACAGCGATCTTGTCAGGTCATGCAGAGTCAAAATTAAGAAGGCAAAAGCCCAACTGGAACTCAACCTGGCTGCAGCGGTAAAAGATAATAAAAAATGTTTTTACAAATACATTAACAACAAAAGGAGAGCTTTGGAGAATCTCCGGATGCAGGAGGGAACATTGTCACCAAGGAGGAGGAAAAGGCTGAGGTGCTTAATGCCTTCTTTGCCTCAGTCTTCAATAGTCAGACCAGTTATCCACAGGGTATTCAACTCCCTGAGCTGGTAGACAGGGATGAAGAGCAGAATAACCTTCCCACAATCCAGGAGGAAGCAGTTAATGACTTGCTATACTACCTGGACATGCACAAGTCTATGGGACCACATAGGATCCACCCGAGGGTACTGAGGATGATGGCAGGGGTGTTTGCCAATCCACTCTCCATCATTTATCAACAGTTCTGGCTAACAGGGGAGGTCCCAGAAGTCTGGAAACTTGACAATGTGACACCCATCTACAAGAAGGGCTGAAAGGAGGACCCAGGGAACTACAGGCCTGTCAGCCTGACCTCTGTACCGGGGAAGATTATGGAACGGCTCATCTTGAGTGTGCTCACACGGCACGTACAGGACAACCAGGGGATCAAGCCCAGCCAGCATGGGTTCATGAAAGGAAGGCCATGCTTGACCAACCTGATCTCCTTCTATGACTGGGTGACTCGCACAGTGGATGAGGGAAAGGCTGTGGATGTCATCTACTTGGACTTTAGCAAGGTCTTCGACAATGTGTCCTACAGCATTCTCCTAGAAAAGTT
>NW_010126917.1:46378-62040 GCF_000699245.1 Pterocles gutturalis | reverse complement strand
CTGTCAGGCTCGCTGTTACCTGGTGGCTGGGGCCGGCAGAGCTTTGCGGGGGGAAGGGTGAAAGGGGGGGGGGTTTGAATCGGTTTCCCCCGGTGGTTTTGGACAACTGGAAATATATTTCATAAAAGCAGGATTGGGTAGGGTTCCTGGTGTGGATGTTGGGGTGGCTCGTCACCGGTTTTGTTTTCGTGGCTCGTCACCGTTTCTGTGTGGGGAGTCTGAGGCAACGCTAACGGACAGGGCAGCGTGCAGGCACTGAGGATGTCAGGCCTCTGCTTGGTGTCTCTCTTGCAGACTTCCTGTGTTTTGGGGCATGTTACTTAACTTCCCAATCCCACGGAGAGAGAGCGAGCGGTACTACCTGTTTTACTAGGGTTAAAGTGTAAGTTGCTAACGCTTCTGAAATGTTTTCCAAAGGTGGAATGAAATGTGCTGTAACAACACAAGGTGTTTTGCAGATTCGAATACTGTAGGCATCAAAGTCAGGACAAATTGCCAAATGCCGTGCATCAAGTCTGTTCTAGAGGTAAATACAGATGCCAGAAGCTCTGCTGCCTTGTTCCAAGCGTTAGTTGCTGCATATTGTCTCAGCTCAGCTTTCCCCAGTGTGTCTGTTTAATCAGTACAAGACCTCTCATCTGTGAGCAGAGTCCTGTGGCCCTGCGAGGTGCCGAGCCAACCGGGTAGTGTCTCCATGCTGCTCTAGGGGGAGAGCCTCTAGCAGGGCAGGTGAGCTGGCTTCGATCATCAGCTCACAAAGGGGTCCAGTTTGATTCACAACTCTTTTATCTTTTTATTCATTTTATTTATTAATAACATAGTGGATTATAGTGGAATTAATGAGTTGAGAAGTTTGACAAGTACTAGAGCTCATGCTGGGTAGACAGACAGAAAGGAGAAATAGGAAGGGAAGCTGCCTCTGTTGTTGCTAGTGAGAGGTGAGGTAGAGTCCCTCATCTTAAGAAGCTCCTCACTTGCTGATGGAGACAAAGCTCAGCAGTATACATGTATTTTACACCTAACCAGCAGGGCAATTAAATTATTTGAGTAATGCAAGTCCGGTCTTAACTTTCCTGAGTAAGGAGAAACGCTCAACTGGTTGAGAAACCTAAATACCGAAAGAGTGGAGTTTTAACAAGTACTTTTTTTCAGCAGCAAAGTGAGATTAAAAAGCTTCTTGCTGACTTGTATCACCCTGATTGTGCTGGTGCAACTGTACATAGAACTGAATTTCTCAGTTATATCTGCCATTAAAAAACCCCCAGATCTCTGTGGAATCATTTCAATAACTGGTCTATATTGTGACCCTAGAAACAGTAATATCAGTATAGCTGAGTTGGGTAAATTGCAGTGCAAGAGAGAGGAGAGAGGAAAGCTGTGGCAGCAGGCAATAATTTTTTTTTTTTAATAACTTTTCATACCAAGTAGGATGTTTGTCAAACTGTCATAAGTCACTTGTACTTCAAAAATGTTTTAGCCTGTGTCGGTCATTAGGTTTGACTCCAAATGCTAAATTACATAGTGTAGCCTTTTCCCCCCTCCTTTGAATATCTTCCATCTCTATATGAGAGAGAGGGAGAGAGAAGCAGTCTGCTTGGCAGGTGTTCCAGATACCAGAAAGGTTGGTATGTGACAAGTATGGGAGCAGATATTCATGGTTATGAATGTTTTTTACATTGGAAATACTGAAACATATAGGTCTGAGGCAGAGCTGGTGCTAAAATTTTTCTGATGTGGTTTCGTTCTTTGGTTAGCTAGTTCTTCCTCAAGTCATAAGTAATTACATTTTGTTTACTGTATGAGTGCACCTATTATTTCATCTAAACCTATACTTTTAATGAAGTTCAAGACAAAAAAATTGCTGATGCAGTTGAAATGGAAGCTATTCCTAATACAAAAACAAGCCAACCTAAAGTGTAATGCAAAGTCCAAGTGGCATAAGTCAGAAAAATACTGAAATGCTTCTAACTGACTCATAGCTCTAATGTAAGTACATGTTCTAATGTTCCGTTTTGTTCATTTAAGACAAGGTAAATCTAAGCTCTAAAAGTAACCTTCCTGTGGAAGCCCGTCAAGGAGTATCCTCACTTATTTTGAGGAGATACCTGGAAATATTTTAGTTCCCTATAATCTTTCAGGAAATGCAGTCCTGATTTCCAGAAGGAAAACCTTCAGTTCTGTGCTTGGCTTCTGATTTTAAAAGCAGGGGTGGACAATAAGAATTTCTGATGGACCTTGAAGCGGTCTTACACAAAGTTGTAAGTTGGAGCACTCTGGTAAAGGAGGTATTCTGTATCAAGATCATAATTGAGTGCTCTGTGTTGGTTACAACTACATTAGTGTTGCTTACGAATTCAAGGGTTGGGGTTTTTAAAAACAAATTTAAGCCATGTTGTTCAACTCATGGCCAGTTTTTAATCAAATTATGAATTTAGTGCTTTTAGAATTTGCCTCAGTAGCCTAACTGCTGATACTAAAAATCTTCTTCTAATAATGAAATCATTACATAAGAGCATAATAGTTGCTAAAGCTTTTTTTTTTCCCCTATGTTACAATTCTAGGTCAGTTAGAGTAGTTGCCCATGCGCTCATATAGTACATTTAGGAAACAGGTACTTTTTGGAGGCATAAGGATTTGAAAAGGGTGGGGGCAAGTGAATTTAGCAGAAATTTTTCTCCTCACCATTCAGTTGCTGGTGTTGGGAGGCCCAGGATGAGTGCTGGCGTCCGGAGGCATGTAGATTGGCTTCTTCCCCAGGATGAATTCTCAGGACAGTAGGTTATTTGGATGGAAGGTTTTCAGAGTATTACAGGGTTGTTGATATAGTAAGGAGTGTGTGACAGCTGTGAGGAAAGGCTCTGTTCTTGTTGCTAGAGATTATTTAACACCAATATTAAATAATTCAAATGGGATTTTCTGTGCTTGGAGCTTTGTGCCCTGAACTGCTCTTTGGAAGACAAAAATTACTCTGAAGGTTGTGAAGTGAGGGCCTGAGCTGTTATCGTTTTCTAGGCAGCAATGCTGGAATTTCTCCTGCATGAATATTAGTTATATATTTAGTAACCTTAATCTTATAAAACAGATTTAAGAGGAAGAATAAAATGCATAGAATGAAAAGGCATCTCTAACCTTATAGTATGAAGCAAGTGGTGGGTTCTCATCAAGTAACGTATGTACACACCAAGAAAAACGGGTTGTTTTTGTTGCAGGTAGCCCTTAGAAAACCTGTCATGCTGGGAATTAGAGTATCTTTCCTTTTAAGTTTCTGTTTCTCTGAAGAGTTTACAATTATACCTGCTCCTTATTTAGAAAGCTGATACGATATAAGCAGTTTTTTTTTACTTCATTCCTTTTGTAGCTTTGGGAATATGTTTTTTGTTGAATCTCAGTTATGCTTCATTGCATTTGTGTTCAGTGACTGAGCTAGCTTTATAGTCTGTGGATGACATCCTGTTTAACTGTGAGGACAAGTTGAACTTGAGCTACAAGAGGCTTCATACCCAGATAATATTCTGCAGGTGTATATTGCAAATGATAAGTGAAGTAATTCTTTTGTTTTGCATAGCATGGGAAAGGCCTTAGTTGAATACTATGGCTGATTTTGCGTCACAGCTTCAAGAAATGCATAGTCTGTCTGAGGAGAGTCTAGAGAAGTATAATTACAATGATCTGATGTCTAGAACATCAGAGCTTTGAGGAGAGACTGAAAAAACCTGGGGTGGTTTGAAAAATAAATGGAAACTGTAAAATCTAATGCAAAGAAGAATGCAAATAACTTGTTCTCCATGCTTGTGGTGATTACTGCCAGAAGTAGTGAGTTTAAATAGTAGCAGAGGAGACGGTTTCCCATTACTATTAGACCTTTTTCTTTATAGTTAGGTATAGTGAAGCATGAAAATAGACTTTCTTAACTTATTTATAAAATGTCCATTAATAGGTTCTGTCACCCTCACGGGCAAACATATGTCAGGAGTGATGGGGGAAAGTTGATCCAGGTGTAGAAAAGACAATTACTTTGGTAACCTCTTGTCTTTTTTTCCTTAGACTTTTTATTATTTTTTTGTGGCAAGGGAGATCGAACATTAGAACACAACCTTGAAATACTTGAGTTTAGTGGGGATATTAAAAAAAAGTCCTGCTTATGGTGTTTTTCCCAAAAGGCAATCAGATTAACAGCTCTGTCCTGTGGTAGCTTGTATGATTACACAAAACTTGCTTAATAGAGTAGTAGCTTCTTCTGAAAAGTTTTGATCTCTCAGGAGACTTGTTTCTTGTCTCTGGATATCCACAAACTGGTCAAAGTGTTTGGTACGGAGTTTTTCATTAATTTATGGTGTTACTTAGGCCAGTAAAGCTTTTCCCATTTGTATTTTATTGTAGTTGTTAAACTCAAAAGACGTCTTATTTTTAAAGGTGTTCTAATAATATCCTTCTTGACAGTTGTTTAGCCAGGAAAGGCAGTTCTTTTGTTGCATGTAGTTAAAAAATACTATAGACCAAATGAGATTATTTTTTTTATGGCAATATCTTTTGATGGTAGCTATTTTTTAAAACAAACTGAAAAAAAACACCGATGTTCCTTAAAGCTCCAATATTCCACTTTATTTTGTTATTTTGCAACAAAACTGTGGTTCAGTTTTATTAATTATTGTATCTATAGAAAATTTGACTGTATGAAAGATTTTGGAGAGAATCTCAATTAGCAGAAAATATAATTTTATTTTTAGTTCCAAGAGAAACAAAAGAAGGTTTCAAGTGATCACGAAATCACTAATTCTCTTCCAGTCCAGCCTTATGTAGAAGCTACTTGAGGTTTAAGAGGTTTTTTGGTGACTCTTTTTGGCCAAGCGTAAGTTTTATTTTGAATTTCAGCAACTCACTCTTGAAGGGCAATGTCATGTACGATACAGTAGAAATGCTCTGTCATAACCATAGTCCCTAACGGTTGATGCTGCTCACTGTCACTGCAGTTACACTGAAGTCAGTCAAATAGTGCTCTGCCACCCGGAGCAGGAGGTTTTGCTGTTTCCTGTACCTGCTCCTGGCTGCTCAGCCAGACCTGTTCCCTCGTGCCAGCTTAATACCACGTAGGTACTTTCCTAAGCTGGTTCAACTCACAAACACTGAAGAAAATTGGCATGGCGTTTGCTGGGTTAGTTTTCTACAAGCTGAGTGAACTGAATCTCCTCAGTGTGGCGTCCAGTGACCTTAAAACTCTTGCAAGGTAGGAGGCAGAAGGAATGTGGTTAAGAGAGAGTAGTGGTAGTATGGTGGATTATGAGGCTTTTTTCCCTCCTTTTTAAAATTTTTGTTTAAGATAATCTTTGTCCCATTAAACTACACTGCCCTTAATGTTTTATATTTGAATGAGAAGTCTTGTTCATCTGCGGCTTCCTTAGCTGGACTTGCCAGGTTTAGATCCCGATATGTTAGATCTTTGTGGTCCTGAGCTTACACATGCTAGGTTGTAGCCATCTTACTCGTTCTCTCTGGGTTACTTTCAAACATACCTTGCACAGAAATATGATTCCATGTCGTAGTTTTGCCAGTGTGCTTACAATGTGAAGGTCTGCTAAGAGCTTCTTGTCTAGTAAGTACACCTTTCCAACAGCTTTGACCACGTGAGAGTTCTAGGTACAATATTTAGTTTCTGAGGTGTGAGATCGTTTTCATAATTTTCAGCTGTTCACACATCGTGTATGTGAACACAGCTACTTTCTCATAGCTAGTGCAGGATACAGAAGTCAGTATGCAGTATATGTGTTTCTTTGCTTCAGTTTTTTTATTCCACTTGCTCTTGTGCTTTTTGGGCATGAAATGGAATCCTCTTAATCTTCCCTCCTTTGCACAGCTTCTTTCCAAAATGATGAAATACATATTTATGCAACTGATTTTTTCTTCTGTGACCAGTGCTCAAGTTAAACAAGGCTGCTTGATGCATAATTACATGCCTGATGTTCTTTTTTCCTGTTCAAACTCCTTGCTGCAAGTGTTTGTCTTGTTGCTCCACCTTTTTAGCATTTGTATATTCTGAAGGAGTTGCAACAGTGCCTTTTCTATTCTGTTTCTGATGACATTTAATGAATGTGGACCCTAGCAAAAAAGGATGAAACAGGCAAAGATCTAATTTTTAACCATTCCCGTTGTCCGAAGGTGCTGTTAGTTCAGGAAGGAGTTTTTGGGAAACAGTGCTGCCAGCTATCATCCCACCTTAACACACCAAACCAGCCTGCTGCCATTGCCATTGAGTTCTTGTAGAGAGTTAGGTTACCTTCATGTGTAAAAGAGAATCTAGATTGAGAAGCCCATATGTGGGTACGATAGATCTTTAAAGATGGATATATACCATTATGACTGATCACGTGAAATATTTTTGTGGGTTCTCCCAGTATAGCTGCACAAAATTCATCATAAAAAGGCAATTAAATTTGTACATGAGGGGTACCAACTCCTTTTAAAATTTTTCATCTAGGAGGCAAGTAAGAAAGGTTGTTAATGAACAAAATTTACTTACTGTTCAAAAATGTTTTGCGACACTAAGTAGCTTGGGTTTTTTTTTTTACTGCAAAAAGGGGGATACCAGCTCTAGTATCTTCATGTGTTATGTAGTGAGGCCCCTTACACAGTATAGTTATTAGTAAAGCTGTTGTTAAATGCTCTGATAAGTAGTAAATACTTTTCAAATGCAGTTACATTGTGTTCAGTCTTTGAACTGTTTTTGTAAACTTAGTCATTAAATCTTAATAGGTGAGACATTCTCTCTAATTAGTTGCAAGTAATACAGATTTAAATGGGAGTCTTTAACCTCATCTGAGGTAGTTTTCAGAAAGGATTTCTTTATTCTCATAATTTTGCTAGAATATAGTTTTTAAGTGCTAATAAAGTATCTTGCAGTGTTTTTAGGCTTATGTACGTTGTTGAAAATTGATGTAACTTTTTCCAGTCTCTAGGTTAACCAAGTAATGGGTTTTAAGCCTTGGAGCAGGTTTTATGTACTAAATAGTTCTCTGGTGTGATCAGCTAAAGTTTGACTGAGTCAAATTAAAATATCTTTATCAGTGGGTTTTTTTTTTGTTTTTGTAAACTAGATGGTTCTTTTGACCATCCTACCATGACAGCTGTTGTGTCTTGGTTTGGGTTGTGTTTTGTTGTTTGGTTTTTTTTAAAAAAAAAAAAACAACTCTCCTAACTCTACAATGAGTGGCAAGGAGCCAGTTCTGCCTTTTAAATTATTTCATTTTTCATGCTGGTACTAGGGTTACTAAGGCAGCATGGTCTGCTGAGTGGAACATCAAATGCCATTTAGGAGAATGTGGTTTCTGTGGCAGTTTCTGTTTGTGACTGTTTTCTGTGATTGGGAGAAAATTACTTGTGTTTTAAAAATAAAAAAAGTATATTTGCTCTGTTTCAGGTTTTGAGGCTTGTTTGTAATAAAAATGGGATACCTTAGTTACTTTGTTGGATCACAGGTGTTTCTAAAGAAACAGAATACATTTGTACTTGACTAACAATTCCAGCTGTCTTTTACATCTTCTAGCCTCTTGGTAGGAAACGCATGCACGGTGTAGTAATAGTTTAGTGATGGAATAAGGGTGGTATAACAAATTCTTTTATGGATTGTTAATATGAACTTTTAAATAGGTGCTGATTGTCTTTTCTGGATAGTCTCATTGATGGTGTGCTCTGGCAAGAAGAGAGCAGAATAAGTTCTGTAGCCCGGCTGAGACTGAGTTTGTTTTGTCATTTTAATGAATGTGACCCAAGCTGTATAAGAGCTCTGCTTGACTAGCATTTGCTTCTTATAGGCAATTGTAATTTGCTGGTTGACTGTTTGCTTTCCATCACGAATATGAGTTGTCTTCAGCTTAAGGTGTGTAGAGAAATAGTCTGGTGTATGCATGATAGTTTTGTTGTTTTTTTTTTTTCATTTCACCACTGTATGGATTTAACGCTTGTCAAGAGTCTGTGGTAGTTACTTCTCTAAAGCAAAATTGCATTCTTAAATGAGTTAGGAAATCTGGATAGGTTTTTTCTGCCTTTTTTTAAAAAAAAAGAAAACCTGCGGCAGTCTAGGGAGAAGTTGTTAAGTTCATAAATGTAAATATAGTGAATTGTACCAGAACTTGATCTGTGCCTGATCCTCGTGACTACTGAATTAGTACCAAAGTGAATAAAAGGGACTAGTAGTAATCCAACACAAAAGCCTCAAGGAATATGAAATTAGAGATTTAGTTAGATCAAAGAAAGCAGTGCAACTAGTGGTTAATGATTTAATGAAGGATACAGACACCTCTTATTTTTCACACTCTGCTGTTCTGCTGTGGTAGAAAACATTTGTTAGCTTTCCTTTTTATGGTGCTTAGAGGCAAATTCTACTTATCAGCAAGCAGTAAAAGATGGCAGGTGATGGAAAAAATGGGGGAATGAAAGAGAATTGAAACTTAAACAGGAAGGATGCTGCTTTGTGATAGCCTGAATCCATCCAGCTGTGGGCTATAGAGAGGAAAGGTGTCTCTGCACCGGCTCAGGTGGTCGCTGGGTTCTTTGCCAGGCTGTTTCAGCACACTAGACTAGCAGAAAACTAATCTTGACAAAGAGAACAATTTTCTGCTTGTTTAGCATACTGAAATGGTTCAGCCGAAGGTTTAAGTTCTGGAGAAAGAATAAGGAAGGGAGCAGGGGTAAATAGCAAAAGGCAATATGATAACTACACCCATCTTCTAGGCTGGTGCAAGCTACAAGCTACCACTAAGTCTCTTGGTGACCTTGTTCTTACAGAGAAACTACTTGGTTATCTTACAAGGGTAGACTTTACTGAGCTTTATCCTTTACAATTTATCATTGGATTTAAAAAAAAATATTTTTAAATGCTTATAAGAAGTAAGGAACATTTGAAGTCTGAACTCCTTTTGTTAAAGAGGAGGCAATTTGAGAGGCAAAGGCCTGTCAGACTGAAAGACTCTTTGAACACTGACCAATTTGTATTCAGAATTAAACAAAAGAAAAGATATAGATTACTGTCAGTTGCGACTCATGGTTTGCAAGTAAATGAGAGATGCAAGAATATTAAGTGAAAACTACGTGTTAGTAATTACCAGGATTTTGTGTAGTGGAAGTTCTCTGGTAAAGAACACAAGTTTTTATTGAATGTGTTTGTCTTAGAATCACAGAGTTAGTCTGCCACTGATTTTTTTCAATAGAGTTTCTGGTGCAAACTCCTCAAAGATGATACTCCGATACTTGAGTGTCAGCTTGGTCAGATGTTTCCTAGTTTTTTGGAGCAGGGAGGAGTTGGGTGTTTGGTTTTGGTGGGGTTTTTTTGCTTAATGGGAAAAATGTCACAGGCACAGTTGAAAACCTGCGTTGCTGGTTATGGGGGGTTAAGATTGGGCCTGTCCTTCCTAAAAAAAAATATTATCTGTTAAGTGGAAAATAGTTTCAATCTTGAATCCTTTTTAATATTTTACTAACCACTGTGCTACAGCAGGTGCCTGCTGATCACATTACTGTATTAGCTGACCTAGTTATGATCCTAGTCATCAGACAGGATGGTACGAAAAATGTTGTGCCTCTTCTTGAATCTACTATTATACATCTTCCCCAAGGCCATTCTTTTCATCCGTCTAGGAGGATACATTCATAGACTTTTGTGGAAAAAGAGATACTGGATCCTTTTTCTCTTGGCTACAGTAACTTCTGTAAATACTGTTGTCCATAACTTATTTACTATTCTGTGATTGTAAATTTTACCAGACTCATTCTGAATGGTCTAGCTAGCCAACAGTGAAAATACACTGTCAAAGTTTGTATGTCAGACATTGTAAAGGAGCTGTGATAAAAATGGTTCACCAACATTAATGAAAAGTTTGGGAAGATAAACTAGGAAAGGCAGCCTCAGTGTTGATGTTCACATCACTTGCATAAACTCTTGTGTGAAATCGTTAGCAAGCTGGTTTTGATTCAGTAACGTTTTTCAATTGTTAATATTTTTCATACTTGTTTCATAAAAAGTTTATCTTCACTGTTGAAAATGTGGTAAGCGTGAAGAGCCAGCAGAGAGTTGGAAAAATGCAGAAATTAACACAGTGGATGTTGTGTGAGTTGAGAGAACCTTCCACTGAGAGATGGAGAAGAGCTGGAGCCTGAAGCATAGGAAGAAGGAAAGGACTGTCCTTCCCACTGTAAGTGCATGTTCCAGGGGATGCCTCCAGAAAATGAAAAGCAAGCTTTGAAAGAGGCAAGAGGAGGCCTAGCACCACTGACAGTTTATGAGGGGGGGGGGAAGTATCTTAGGAAAAGGTGTCAAAATATGAGGAAGAGGTGACAACTATTTTTCAGCAAAGAAACTGGGAAGATGCAAACTCTGCATCTTGACATGCAAATGCTGAGGTGGGATACTGCGTTATTAACCCAGTTCATATGTCCTCTTGCCTCTCTTTTGCTTTAACACTTCACTTTCAAGGTAGTTAAGACGTTAGTCCAGCTCTGAATGATCTCATACATGACAGCTTTCTAAAGCATTTTCTGACAAAGTGGATCCTAGCTCAGTGGACCAAACAATTGAATTGATTCTGTAAGAAAGAAGCCCGAAGGGACTGATTAGAATAGTATTGGGTAGGTATTAATTATTTCCTCCTCCTTATAAAACGGTTTCCCAATCAAATGCTTAGTGTTTTGGGTTTTTTTAAATTACCTAGTTGATTCTATGCAAGTATTCTCCATCATCACCTAGTGTGATAATCCGAGTGCAGAATTATCCACTGTGCCTGGACAAATAATGGCTTTTTTTTTTTCTTTACAGAATAGATTTGAACTGCCCAGTGTCTTCTACCAAATGTGAATCTTAGAGTTTAGTATTTGTGGAGCCATAGTCTTCCCTGAATAGAATAGGTCTAGGCTTCTACTGTGTCTATCTTGCCTCTGGCTTGAAATAGGTCATCAACTTTATTACATTGCAAAGGAGTGCTTATTTGCAAAATTAATGCACAATTATCCGCAATAGGCAGATACAACTTGATATATTCCAGTATATCTGGAATATTTCCAGTCTTCTGGCTGTCTGTGTCCATGTTAGCCTGCGTCAGCTTCCTTGTGTCAGCAGCACTAAAAGGAGAATGAAATCTAATATCTTGTGATAGAGAACAACCTTGACCTAATGCTACCAGATAAGACAGAAAAATTTATTTGAGTCTTTTTTTGGAAAAATGATAAGATTATCCAAGCTCTAAAGGATTCATTACTTTTTCGTGGAACTACAATGAAACAGTGTGTCTCAGATAACCATGATGCTTCCTGTGGGAAGGGACTGGACTTGCATGTGGACAGTACTAGATGCATTGCAGATTTACTTCAGAATACATTAAGATTTCTAGCAACTTGTCTCTCAGGCTGGCATTGATTTTTGTATTTCTGCAAGATACTGGGCAGTTCTGGTTTTATGGTTTCGTACAGATGTGGAGTTTCATAAGTGTAGTGGAGTACTCATAAGACTAGCAAAGAATAGGTCTGTTCTTTCTTAATGACCAGCAGGTTTCTTGCAGTTTTCTTTTACTTCTAGAGAAAATGTGAATAAAGTGTGGATAAAGGGGTTACTGGGAGATCTCGAGGTAGGAATGGTATTAGTGTGTGTACATTTAGCTTGTAAAACTTGGGTTTATTCTGTTGTCTAGGAACAAGCTCTTTTGTCCGGAATTGATTGCTAAAAGGAGTCTATATTTCATGGTTTTGCTGTCTCTGATGTTAGGTGGTTCTTTGCTGCTGTCCTGGAATATATGTGCTTATGGGGAATGAGGAACTTGCTAAAATCCTGGACAAATTTTGTACACTTAGGTTTTATTTGGACACTTGAAAGAAACACGTAAGTCTCTGAGTGCTACTGGACTCAAGAGGTTTAATTCTTAAGAACCTAGCATTTCAGGTTTTTTCCATGGAGATGATGGGAATGCGTCTTGGCTCAAAGTCTGTAAGGCTGGGCTAGCCCACATGATGCAAACTTAGCTGAGATAACCTATCTGAACAAGCAAGTTTGAGACGAGAAGACAGGAAGAAGTTGCTGGCTCTGCTGGCTGGCTCAGTGCAACAAGTATGGTGTATTTTTTGTGAGGCAGAAGCTGTGGTATGTAGAAGCAGACGTTTTCGATCTGCATGAGGTCACTTGCACAAAGCACCAGTTCCGAATTCCAGTTAGGAAAAGGCTTGAGTTCCTTCAATTGAATGGAAGTAGTCATAGCTCCTGTGTAGTAGGATGCAATATACTTGCACAGGGGTTGATTCTCAAGGAGCTATCTAGTTAAGGGATGCTCAGGACCACAAAAAAATTTGTAATAAGCATGTTCGCTAATATGGGAAGCCAGAAGGTAAGTTTTCTGCAAGTAAAAAAAAAAGTAGAAGTTGCCACTTAGAGGGAAGTTGTGAAGCTTGGAAATTTGCCATGTCATATGTGTTCTTGTGCCTGCTTGATTAAGGATGGAATATGCTAGTCAATACTAGATTTGTGAAAGTTTTTTCAGCTTGTCATAAGACTTTTGATGAATATGGCACACAAAATAGGTTTTCCATTTCTGTGAGCAACAAGTAATGATTTGTTGCTATGGTTGACTTTGATAAATTTCCTTCTGCTTTCAGCGTACTTTTAACTGTGAATAGCTTTTCTAAGATGATAGAAATCCATATTAAGTTTGCCTGTAAGATTCACTTTTGGAAAGGCTCTTGGTTTAGCGCACAGATGTATAGTGGGTAATTCAGGGCACAGTTTTCAGCTCCTCTGGGCAATGTTGTCTTCCACTAGACTTTAACTTCAGATTCTTCAGGTGAAGACATTTTTACTATAGCCTGGCAGCTGAAAATTTATTTTCTTCATTAGTTTGCTCAGTTTTTGCTCTTGTCATGATATTAACTTAGCAGGAAGATTTCTGTCCTTGTTAGAGACTGTTTGATTATCTTGCCAACATCTTCTAAATAACATGCTTTCATTGTGCATATTTCTGTTGCTCTGTTACGTTTGTTATTCTATATCTTTACTATAAGAGAGGAGAGAAGCAAGACTGTGGTTATGGCACAAAATAGAAAATAACATACGAGCAAGGAAGTTTTGTTCATTATCAATCTTCAGAAAAAGTACTCGGAAACTCATCTGACAGGGGTTCATCCTACTTGGCATTGGTGAGGGCACATCTGGAATGCTCTGTCCAATTCTGGGCTCCCCAGTACAAGAGAGACATGGCCATACTGGAGAGAGTCCAGTGAAGGGCCACAGAGATGATTAAGGCTCAGTGAAAGGAGGATGGAGCCAGGCTCTTCTCAGTGGTGCCCAGTGACAGGACCAGAGGCAATGGGCACAAACTGAAATACAAGAGGTTCCTTCTGAACATGAGGAAACACTTTTTTTAATGTGAGAGTGACTGAGCACTGGTACAGGTTGCCCAGGGAGACTGTGAAGTCTCCATCCTTGGAGATATTCAAAAGCCATCTGGACATGGTCCTGGACAACCTCCTTGAGCAGGGAGTTGGACCAGATGACCTCCAGAGGTCCCTTCCAACCTTAACCCTTCTACAATTCTGGGTCACTTTGTCAGTGAAGCATCTTCCCTCCCCACCTCACACATTGCCAGCCATTTAGGTATAGTAAATAGTGGATATTGGTTGTGGTACAGTACATGTTGAGGAAAACTTTTGTTGGGTAAGAGTGATCAAATAAGAGAAGTTGCATGAAGCACTAATGAAGCCTGTTTCTGAAGGTAATCCTGAGGTGATTCCTTAGTTTGCCAAGGATTTTCTCTACACACCCAGGTTATCAGCATGCTACCAGTTACACAGCAACTACACATCCTAACCTCTTCTATGGAACAGGTTAACTGAAATAGTGTTGTTTCAAGTGTGTTGTTTTCACCAACCATACAACTAGCTCTTGCCATCTTGGGAAAAACTAGCAAAACACTGAAATCCTTTTCTTTGCTGCTGGTTGTCGGTTGTAGCTTCAATGTGATAAACTGATTGCAAGTTGAGAAGAAGGCTGACTTGCACAGTCGCCTCAAGGAAATTTATGTACAGAATACTTGAGTAGCACACTCTGGTGTCCCCTCACTCTTGTCACTCTTTGTAGTTCGGGTTGCTTGTTCCTGAGCAAACTATTTTTGCTTGACTGTAGCTTCTTGATGAAATCTTTGTTCTGATATCTTTTGTAAAACTTGGTCTGGAAGTGAGTCAATTATTAGTTTACTTTAGGAAATTACTGGCAAATAACTGTCTAGAATTAGAAGAGTAAAATAAGATGGTGTGCAAAGTGTGAGTTCTGTATTTTAGTAGTTTGGTTCTTTGTGAATGTCTCAAGTTACGTAGTGGAGTTTATTTCGATCCAACTTGGATTGTATCCTATTATTGCTGCATACTTTAGAATAAGAAGTTATTTGCATCTTCTTTTTGAAAACATGGGTTGTCACAATTTCTAAATCCAGACCTTGTCTTGAGGCTGTATATATTATAATCTGTGAGATAAGAGTTAAACTGAAAAAGGTAACAGGAGTCCATAAAATCCCTTTGGAAGAAGCACTGTGTGTATTATCTTAATGTGTCCCATCCTGGGTCTAATAACTCTGACATAATAATTTTTTTTCCTGATAAATAGAACAGTACCTATGAAGAAGAGATTATCCTCTTTTCCTGCATCTTCCCTTGCTATAATTTTCTGACTTTGGTTGGACTGAAGTAGCTTCTTAAATCGGTCTAGCGTTATTGCTTTAAGTGTTTGGGCTTATGCTTCGCTACCTTTTTAGGTATACACTAGGATTCATAATACTGTTCACCTACAATAGTCTCAAAGTCCTAAAATTAACTCCTTCAAGGTGTTGTGAAGAACAGGTAACAACCTGTTGTTTCATAGTACAGTGCCATAAGTTTTCTCTGTGCACTATCTTTTTCAGGTCATGTCCGAGGCCTGTAAAGAAACTTGCAGGGTAGACAGATGATACAAGTCAGCATACAGAAGGTGCTCTTTAAGACCAAGATGTTATGTTCCCGTGCAAATAGAACATTAGGTCTGGGTTTTGTGAATGCTGTTTACGTGGATTACTTAAGGTTTGATAGAACTCCTTCACTAAACTTTGTAATACTGTAGAAATTGGGTTGGAAAGTGTTGCAAGGAAGATACTTAATATGGTTTTGAGAAACATGAAAAATAAACCTTTCTTAAAAGTTGTTTAGTCAATGTTTCCTGAATTTTGAAACCAAACTTGCTTCTGAGAGAACCAGAAAAAAATTAAGCTGTGTCTTATTGAGAGTGGATGAACGGGATAGCTTTGTGTACTTTTTTATTGATAATTAAAATACTTTTATTGTGGACTTCTGTTATTAAATATCAAGAAAATGTAATTTGTTTGATGTAGGACATTCTCTAGGCTCCTTTTGATTATAAACATTTTTAATTTTCTGGTTTAGGTGTGGAATATCAAACAGATGATTAAATTAACGCAAGAACACATAGAGGCACTGCTAGACAAGTTTGGAGGAGAGCATAATCCACCATCGATATATTTGGAGGTAAGTTTACGTTCAAATTAATGTGGTTAGATTAATGGTGTTTTATCTTAATCTTATATGAAGCATCTTATGTTAAAACTGACAATACCTGTAGTAAAAGAAAAGATTCTCCTTGTGTATTAGAAACT
>NW_010126917.1:44065-46347 GCF_000699245.1 Pterocles gutturalis | reverse complement strand
CCCTGGAGATAGAAGGAAACTGTATGGGATTCCTGATACTCATCAGCGGGGTAAGATCAGTGGTATGGTCTAATGGTTGGTGCAATTGAAATGTAAAGCATCTCTTTTAGGTGCAAGGTGGGGGAAAGACTGTGTGTGTATAATAGGAAAAGGCATGCTGTTTTGTTAAAAGCAAATATATACACATACACATGAAAACAAGGCTAATGTTGCCTTTAAATCAGTTGACTTCACTTTTTTCTCTTTGAGAAATAATAATATAGAATGCAAAGAATTGTATTAGTAGGAGGGAACTTCTGAAAGAAATATGTAAAATTGTAGGGTGGAGTAATATTTTTCATCTGTGTTTAATTTGTAAACTAACTACAAATGAAATTCCTGTATTCTTTCATGACGTCAGATTCATGAATTTGCATTGATGCGCAACCATTAAGAGCATAAAAAAGGGCTGCCTGCATGAGTTACCCATTCAGTTCCTAATAGATGTATCACTTACTCCAAACCCTTCCCTTTTCTTGCTTTTCTCAAGTATTGAAATAACTGGAGGCCAACCAGATTTCTTTTGTAGTCTTTTTAATTGTAATTGCTGCCTAAAGGCATTGGGTAATTAAAAATAAAGATCTCGTTATTTGAGGTACTTCTAGCTTTTATCTTAATATGTCAGAGCAGGCCACTAGCTTGATTATACAAATGTTGACATAACATCCTTAACAGTTAAGGTCAAATGGGGCCCTCTATGTTTTACTTATTGCTAATGTGAAATGGGAGTATTGAATGAGTGCTAATCACTATTATAACCACTTGATGGTATATAAACACACCTCTGTTTTCACTTGAACCAGTTTATTCCATATGTATGGATTTAATATTGCCACATGTATGTTGGTTTCATTAGATTTTTTTATCAAATTGCAATAATAATAAGAATCTGTTTGAAGTCTGTATTTCAGGTAGTGAAATCCTTAGTTCATTATAGCTGTTTGTCACTTGCTTGTATCTAAATTAAAACTGAGATCCCTGTGCTGGAAGATTTTAGATTATTCTGTAGTTCATTGGTTGGGAAGAGGGCCTTTACAGTTGTAAATGTGTATTAGGAAATTATTACGATAGTGTAAAGAGTGTGGCAAGTCTGAAACAGCTGGTGACTATGAACCGTGAAGCTTAAAATACATTTCAAGTTTGATGGTTCCATGTGCTGCTGAGAGGAAACTGCAACTCTGGCTCATCAACGTGGTAGGGAAACCCTGTGAGATGGAGCAGGGTTTTCCGCTGCTGCAGTGAGTTCTGCTGGATCATGAACCAGTCTTGTGACAAGTAGTGCTGGTGTGACAAGGGAGCAGTAAGCCATTGGGAGGAAGGTGGGAGTGACCGAGATTCTGCTTTTTCAGTCAAATTATCCCATGAGACACCAAGTCCTGTGAAAAGAGCCTACCATCATTGAAATGAAAAGTCTTGCTTTTCCCAGCTCTTTGCTATGTGGTTCCTCCCCTGCCTTTGTTCAGGTACTTGCAGTACCCATAGTGGCTAAGCTACTTCCAGTCACTAACCTGGAAGAAGAATATTTCGGTTTTGTTGGATTAGTTTACCATCCAGATGGTAGATTGAACTTGGTCATGATGAAATCCAGTGAGCCCCAAAGCTGTGGTTAAGGTTAGGGAAGAGCTTGTAGCTGTGAGCCAAGAAGCTAAAAAATGGAGTGAAAGAAGAGAAGCTTTCTCTTTGGATAGTCATTAGCTTAGATTAGATCATCCTCAGATGGATTGATTGACGTGAATAAGATTAAATGCTGCAAAACTGTCATTTGTTTAGTATGTAGATTACCTGTGGCAGAACTAAAATGTGAGAAAAAGAAATAGTATGTTACAGAGTACTTGATACAGTCAGAAGCAGGATTACTGTCTACCCTTGACTGTTCATTTCAACCCAGCAGCAGTCATCTGGTACATCCTTTCTGTGCATTTCCCACTTTTTTTGGCAGCTTTCGGCTTGGTCAAGAACAGGGGTTGCTTTCTGTTGTCAGGACTTACTTTGCAGCAATTTACCTGAATATAATCTGTCACTGCTAGAGCTAATGTTTTGCCTTTGTGTATTCTTCCAGCTGTCAGAAAAAGGGCCAGAACAACCATGGCTGCAGCATGAAAGGACAAAGCTCCATGAAAATAGCTCTGAATGTAGCGTGATAAAGTGTGGAATAACATGTTTGGTTCTAGGAAATGCAGAACTAAGAAAATATAGTAGTTTTGATGTGAATAAAAGAACAGGAGAGTATGTAGAATACATGT
>NW_010126917.1:0-44034 GCF_000699245.1 Pterocles gutturalis | reverse complement strand
GTTCAGTAGATTGTCTGACATCTGTTGGAAACAGCAAGCTCCCTCCATACAGAGCCCCTGTGCGGTATCAGGCTTGTTGTTCACTTCTGTACCTGGTCATCATCACTGGCTTCTATGCATGACCACTCTTCCCCCCAGGCTTTCACATCTCGGCTATGTCTAGGTCTTGATGCCGTGGTCTATGTACTATCTCCAAAGGGTTTGAAAAGGAAGGTAATGTAACGTGTACTCTGTCCAGCCTCTTCTGACTTTTATGTTGTTATCTTTTTGCTGAAGTCTCATTTCTGAGAGATTGCTCTAAAGTGCAGTATTGCCTTGCTTGTACCCAGAATCTGTGTGGGCAATCTTGCTAGTCTGTTACTTGGACCCTTCTCTTTGTTTCCTTCCACTGTTACTGATCTCTTTGCGTCTTCCATAAAATGCGATCAACGCTTAAGGAGTTCTGTAGATGGTGCCTGTTGATTATCTCTTGGGTGTTATCAGCAAGAGTGTTGTCTGCTTCTTTTAGCAAAAGTTGGAATTAGCCAAAGCTAATTGTTAGATAAGTACCTGCAAATGAACACACTTGCTTTCACCGCTATTGCCTTTCACTCTTATCTAGTTTGTTATTGTAATGCTTTCTGCAAAACCATGTCTTTTTGTATACTTATGAAAAGCCTGACAGGTATCCATCCATCTTCTGGTGTGTAGAGTTTCAGTGCAATAGGATTTGTTTGGTTCTTTTGTACTCCTGTCTGGCTTTATGTCCTTCATTTCTTATGCATCTTACTCGCTGCTCACATTCACAGAACTTACCCAGCAGCCCTTGTGCTGGCTCCTGGGCTGTGCTGGAGCTGCCTCTGTAGACCTGTCAAGTAAAGTTGTGGTTGAACCTGGCGACAAAATTGCGTGTCAATTAAAAGTAGAATGGAAGGGGTTGGGAGAGGGGAAGGATACAAAGGAAAGCTGAACAATTGAATAAGAAAATAAATTCTGAAAAATGAGCATTCAAATGATATAGTAAAGTTATTTGTGCATTGAATATAAAACATACACCTCATTTAAAAATAGAAAGGAATTTGTGCCTTATGTACAGTCACTCAAGAAAATAGAAGCATTGGTCTCTGTGCTCATCTGAGAGTGAAAAGAGAGGGGGTTTTTGCTTTTTTTTTAATTCTAGGGAGGTTGTCAATGCATTTTACATGTAAAGAACTTTAAACTGACAGCTGTTGTTGCAGCCGTCATTTCAGGTCTTATCAATGGACTATGAAGAAGGAATAGATTTCTTGAAATATCAAAAGTGATTGATATGTGCTATGTTGAGTTCAGTATATATTTAATTATTCCTGTGAGAGGAGGTACTCAGATTCTGGGTTATCCCCCTGCCTTGATCTATCACTCCTCAGTGGTGGTCGTAAAGAGGTGACTAGAGCACAGAGAGTAGCACTTGCAAGCCTGGGCAGGCTGCTTTGTTTGTAGCTGCCTGGCGGTGGAAAAAGTGGTGGTGTGAAGCTGGATGGCAGTGGGTAGCTTGTCTCCCTCCTCTCAGGGCAGGAAAGTACAGGCTGAGGGAAGAAACCAAAGCTGCAGAGAGACTTCTGAGTGTATGTATAAGGTACAGGGGTAGGAAACAAAATGACCAGAAGAAAGAAAAGATTATCATTAACCACACAATTTTCTTCTAATTGTTATAATTAGTAATACCTTTGGGAATCTTGTCAATGTTCTCTAATGTGATTGCAAGAAAAACTCTTCTGTTTGTTCCAACCAGAAGAAATAATAAATGTAGTAAGCATTGTCTGTATTAAAATCTAAAAATGGTTTGTAGCTAAAATTCTTTCTTAAGTAATATAGTTTTTAACCTTTTCCATCCCCTGTGTGTGAGCATGTGTCTCAACTCTAACAGATCCCTGGAAATCACTGTCAAATATTTGAAATGACTGCTTGACTCGGTAAATGTAAAAATATCATTAGTAGCATTTTTCTGTTCTTCTGCAAAAGCTGCAGGAGCTCCTTGGTAGGTTTTACCACACTTTTTGGAAGCACTCTGTATCACAGCAGCTGAAAACATCAATGATTTTTGTCTTCCCACATAATTTCTTAGTCTGTTATATCTGTCCTTGAAGCGCTGTTTCCCAAAATACAGTTTGTGATTCACTGTGGAAAACCCCTTTTCTTAAGGGTTTGTCTAAGCATTGTAAATATTGGAAATCTTTACTGCAAGGAAGTCTAATATTATTATACTAGGAAAACCTGGGATTCAATTAGCAAAAATGGTTAAAATATGCAGTTGTGTATTCTTCTATAATGGCCATCAATTTTTTTATTTTTTTTTTTGGCTCTGCCAACAAAGTACAGATGAAAAGGATAACCTGAGTTAGGGGAAGGAGAATAAAGTTCTATGCACTTCAGTTTAGCATTGGCAACAAATGCTGTTTACAAACTGAAATGGATTGTATATATCCAGACTGGCCAAAGCAGTCAGCTCAAACGTAGAAAGGAGGGATCGTGCTTAAATGACTTAATCTGATTTGTTAGCCTTTGTAGACTCTTAACGAGTGTTCAGAGAGACCTTACCTATTTAAACTTCCAAAATGCATTGTGTGTCCTTCTTGCCTCGTAGTCATGTGCACAGTATTACCTACAAACACTTCATCTGCGAAACTTAATTGAACAGTATTAGCCCATTCACATGTGAATACTTTGTGCGGTGTGAAGTTGCATCCTGGACCTGTAGGTTACTTCAGTTAGCAGCACAAGAATAAGCTGTCTGCTTTTCATTCAGACTCTACACAAAATAAAATGGTATACAAATGCACAGATAGAATGATAGTGGTGTCAAAATAAGTCTTAAGACACACTTAGCTTTCTAGTATTGTCTGGAAGGAGTCATCCTTTTTCCTTCTCGTGGAATAAATTTAAAATGAGAATCATGGGGGCAGAGGTATGTTTGTCCCCAGCTGCTGTTTTGGGTTTTTCTTCTAGCTTTCTCTTTTCCTGGGCTTTTAAACATATTTTATTCAGAGGCCTTGCTGTTGCCATTTTTGAGAGTTTGACTGTTGAATTTCAGGAGATTATTTAGTTCTTTATTCCTGTATATCTGAAGAATCCATACAGGAGGTCAAATTAATTAATTAAAGAAGATTACCTCTTTGCTGATCTAAAGTATGCTTATTGAAACAGCAGGCAGATACAGTTTGAAATGGGTCTTAGTGCCGAGTCTCAAGTTGTTTCAGACTGTGGGATTCCAGGAAAATACTAGCTCTGGGGAAACATGGTGGTTCTCTGGGGAAATTCAGATTAATTTTTACCAGGCTCCTAACAGATGCTGATCAAATATGTTAGACCAAAACTGGAGTGTCTAAAGTTAGACTAAGTACAGATTTAGGAGTCTTACTAAATGAAGAAATCCTGACGTACGTTACAGTCTATCTTCAGCTCCCATTTAACTTAGTGGGATTTGCATTTGATCAACAGCCTAAAAGGTCAGACATCTTTTAAATAGAAACACAATCTCAGTTTCAAAGACCACGAAACTGTAGTTTAGGCTTTTAGGAGTCTTGCAATGTGTGGATATTACCTAAAATTGATTGAGGAAGGGAGAGAGTATGGTAAAACCAGTTGTTCTGCTGAAGTTTAGACTGGGTTTCTAACCAGATGTGGTAGGGGGCAGGGAGGAGGAGAAATCATATTTTGCTGCTTGGTTTTGTCGTAGATTAATTTCAAATATTTAACTTGTTGCTTTTTGTTTCCTTTGATGTTTAGATTACTAGAATATATAGTTTGGCTACAGCCCGAGAAAGCAAATTTCAAATATAATAGAATATGTAATAAAAAACACATATTTTTAGAAAATCCCATGTCATCGTCTTGGCAAGAGGACTCTGTTGGCACATCATGCAAATTCTTTTGACTTCTGAGGTCAACTTTTAAGTTGTTAATAGGTTACAACACTTAAGAAGTAGCTTTAACTCTGCTACTCCTGAGTGAGCAGCAGTTGTATTATGGCATGTAGGTATACTCTATATAAACACGCCAACTTCTAATGCTTTAGATGGACTTGGCAGCTTACCAGGCCTTTATATATTTTACTTAGTTGAAGCCTCAGGAGTATTCTCGCATGTATATTATATGACATGCATATATACTGACATGCAATATAATTAAAATTAACTTTTTGTTCTATTTTAGATAGCCATGGAATTACGTGTAGATTGGCAAGATGTGCCAATTTGAATCTAATATGCAGCTTTTCAAATATATATTTTCCTTTAACTTTGTGAAATACTGCAAATTCACACTCAATTGCTGTAGTGGTATAGTAAACAAATTTGTTGAGGATATTACATGTTATTAAAGACAGTCTGTTTTTGGCAACTAACAAATGAGCTGGAGCAGTTGAAGAACAGAAGCCTCATGACAAGAAGCAGCACAACAGCGAAGACAAATGCAGCTTCTTACACGCTGGGACAAGGTGGCTGCCCATGGGTGCAGGCAGGCAACTGGCTGGGTAGCAGCTCTGCAGGAAAAGTACCCGGAGTGCTGGTGAGCAAGAAGCTGAGCTGGCAATCCACCTGCCCTCACGGTAACAGCAGCAAACTACAGACTGGGCTGCATTAGCAAGCGCATAGCCAGCATGAAGAGGGACCCATCTACTCACTACTGGTCTGATTGTGTTGGGGTGGTGTTTAGCATGGAGAAGGCTAAAGACAAATCTGCAGGCTCTTGCGACCTAGAGGGCCAGACTCTTCAGACACACACAGCAAAAGGGGAAGAGGTAACATCACAGGTAGCATCAAGTGAGTTTCCTAAGAGAAAATTCTTCTTCATGTGAGGGTGGTTTTTGAGGCCCGGAACTGGTTGCCCAGAAGTTGTGAAGTCTCCATCCTTCAATAATTTCAAAACTTGGTTGAGCAAGGCCCCGAGTGACCTGATTGAACTTAAAAATTAGCTGTATGTTAAACAAGTGTTTGGACTAGGTGACTTACAGGGATACCTTCCAACCTTTTTTCTTTTTTTTTTTTCCCCTATGATTCTGTGTCAAGTGGAAAGCAAGATTTAAGTTTTCTTGTAGAACGTTACTCACTTCTTAATGGGAATATGTAAACTGAATGGACTTCATTCTAGATTTCATAAGCTTTTTCTTCTGAAATGCCTTTAAAAACCTTAATTTAATGAATTGCTTGAATGTTTAGCTTAATCTGCTTCATGCTGTAGATGCTGTACAAACTTAATTTTAATTTTTGTTTGTTTTTGAAAAATAATGTTAGAAATCAACCCTTATAGTTGACCCAGAGGGCCTTGACTGACTTGAAGGTTTGTGTAGCAGTAGATGCCTGTCTGCTAATATGGCCGAGTCTGTGGCATAATCTTTCTTTTAGCTGGAAATACTTGCCATTGGGCAGCTTTGCTGTAGTAATACTCTTTCAATTTAACTCCATGCTATAATTCTATTTTGACTTGGTGCTGTTGGCTGTGTAAGGTCTATGGGTGCTAGTCATGATCTGAAACTAATATCTCACCAAAGTTCTTAATCTTTGTGAAAATGAGATTTTATTGGGGCTATTCTGTTTCTGCTGCATGTACTGTTGCTCCTTCTGTACAAAAATAATTAATTTATTTAAAGAGAAAAATGTATTTGAAGTCTACTGGTGCATTTCTAGTTCTACTGTGTTTTATTAGGAGATCTTCTGCTATGACATTGAGTAACAGTATAATACTTGAGAGCTTTTTGTCTCCATAAAAGTAGAGAACTTTTCATGCAGAATTTAATGGTCTAGAGCCCAAAGCCAGCAACAGCTCCCAGCTTTCCGTGCTCGTTGTTTATTCTCTTAAATCATTTGACTGAGTTTGCATTAGTGACAGAGAAAGCTGCCAGTGTAAACATTGTAGGATAGAGTATTTTGGAAGATGTGTGTAATTTTGTGAAGGAACTAAGCCTGCAAGTATCCAGAAGCAATGTAATGTTGCATGTGTTCAACTAGTATTTTGCAATGTTCATGAGAAAAGGAAGTAAGTATTTAGAAAAGTATTGGTTAAATGTTAACAGTTTATGATTCTTAAGTTTTGTTTACTGAAAATAATTCTTGACACATGGAGGTTTTACTGGAATTTACATGAAAGGTTGATCCTGGAAGTAGGAGAGAGACACTTGCGTTACTGTACAGCCAAAAAATGCCATTATTTATAACTGGGTAACATTTCAATTTACTTTTGACAGTAGAATTGGGCTAGAGTGAAAATGTTTTGGTTTTAAGTCTCTGAGTTTGGAATCTATTCAGGAAATGCTAGGCATCTTCAGTTTTTAAAAGAAATAGTAAGTAGTTATCAGTTTCCTGCAATTTATGTCCATTTATTAAAAGTGGAACACACAAAATTTGGAGTTTGGAGTTGTGATGTTCACCACCATTCTTGAAAATGCTTTTTATTTCTTAGTCTTTGCTGTCAAATTATCATTCTCTTTGTTAAAGAAGTGGGGATGGTGACACAAATTTTGAACATAGGTCCATCCTGGGGGATACTGACCTTCATAAAAAGGCAGGGGCCAGCCACTGTTGACTCGACAAAACCGGCTTGGGTTAGGTGAACCTGCACATGCAACCCAGAGAAATAAATTCATAGTAAAATGTAGCATTTGTGGCAGCAGTACTGAATGCTGATTATTTTTTCTCTTAACTTTATTTTTTTTTCTATACGTAAACCCTGCGGACTTTTTGGTCAGTTCAATTCTCTGTAACTTTAATTAGCTGGAGAGACAAGTAGAAAATTCTGTTCTGTACTGCTTAGATGCTAGGTCTGTAAGATCTTTGTTTCTTCTTGTCTGTAAAGGTCTAACACGTCCTTGGTTAACACTGACATGCTTATATAGCATGAAACACACGTTCCTTAAGTGATTCAGGTTGTTGGAGATACTCTGTATTATTTCATATGCTGAAGAAATAATTCTGATACTTGGATAGAGATCAAAATTTTCTTGTTACGAAGACAAAATTGATGGAAACAAACTTTAAACAGAAATACATAATGATTGCATATTTGTATTGTAGAGCTTGGCAATAATGTTTAACTTGGCTACAATTAATAAAAACTTAATGGGCAAATTTAATGTTATTGATTTTTTTTTTAAATAAATTTGTTCAGTGTGTAGTCAGGTTTTACATAAACTTGGTGGAAAATCAAATTAGTCTCGTACAGTTGTTAAAAAAATTCCTTCAAAGGATCACTTGTACGTGTTTCTGGATAACTTTGTAACAGGGCAAACTTGTGTTCTAACTGAAATGAAGTTTATTTTACTATCTGGTATGAAAGGATAGCGCCAGAGGTGAAGAATGGTGAACAGTGAGCTAAGTGAGTTGTCAGATACAGATGGTAAAAAGCAGATTTCAGCTTTCTCTTAATTATTGCATTAGATGTATTTAGCTGTCGTTCCGACAGAATGATAAATTTGCTATAGCACAGTAATTCGGCGGTGCGGCTGACACCATTTGTTAAAGGTTGCTGTCTTTAAAGTAGTTTTGAATTAGACTGTGTTGTGCAGGTGCACTAAACTATGACTTATGTTTTTTTTAATCCATTTAATCTGTATAAAAATTGGTTGTTCGTTTAGAAGGTTTAACGTAAGGAATTGAAAGCTGTTTCTTCCTTATGTCCTACTGAAAAATTTGAACAGACCATTTTGTTTATATTCCTGGGAAACTTGAATTAGTTTAGAATGCGTTCATTATGAATTTAGATTTCTGTTTTTGTCCGAGGCTTACTACATCATTAAAACATCTACTCTTCCTTCACAGGCCTATGAAGAGTACACCAGCAAACTAGATGCTCTACAGCAGAGAGAACAGCAGCTATTGGAATCAATGGGGAACGGAACTGATTTCTCTGTCTCCAGTTCAGCTTCAACAGACACAGTTGCATCATCTTCTTCCTCTAGCCTCTCCGTAGCACCTTCTTCCCTTTCAGTGTATCAAAACCCTGCTGATATGTCACGGAATAACCCTAAGTCTCCACAGAAGCCTATTGTTAGAGTCTTCCTGCCCAACAAGCAAAGGACTGTGGTGAGTCAGTTTCTGTTCACATGCTTGTAACCTCAGTATTTCCTGTATCTCTCTCCCTCTGTATGCAAAAGTTAATTTAGGAGCTGAAAGAATACCTATGTGGAAATCAAAGAGGTGGCACAATCACTATTTGTGCTCTGCTGCACTCAGTTAACTGTTTTGATATGTTGAATGTTTTCTGGAGGATTAACACAAAGATGTCCATTATAGCAATAATAAAGAATACGAAACTTTCAGGAGTCTTACAACAATGAAGATAACCTCAAAAATATTTTTTTTGCAAATCAGCTTCCTTGGATAAATAGCAACCTACCATTTGACAATGGTTGGGAGAGGGTAGGAAGCTCTTTCTTGTATTTTACAAAATTATTGATTAGTTTAACAGGACAAGATTGGGGAAAGTGTTTTTCGTGTGGTCAAAATTACTAGCAGCAGTGAATGCTTTACAGCAACTACCAGCCCCCTGCAGCTAAGGAGGGCTGCACGGAATCACTTGGATTTTTATTTTTTTCTTTTCCTCCCCATTCCTGGTGGTGAGCGTTTTATGTTGGGAGTCTGATGTTATCAGGCCCTGTGTGGAGAGATGGCTAGGGGAGGGGCATAATTGCTGTTAGGAGGGGGAAGAAGTGTTGCCTGCAAACTGCTCAAGAAATGGTGTTTATCAGTTTTGACAATGTTACAGTGATTCCTGGAGTCGTGGAAGAAGAGTTGACTTTTTACAGGCTATTTAATTGTCCGTTACAGGCAGGATTTTTTTTCTTGGATAAGAGCTGCCTACTGAAAAGCCTTGATATGTACTGTAGAATAATACACTGCATACTGTGATATATGAAATTGCTGACAAGTTGTAGTCTAGGCTCTGTTTTGCAAGGTGTTGCACACTCTTCACTTACAAGGGGAGTTGTGGTTCCAGTGAAAGTGGGAAATTAATGAAGAGCACAGCCAGTGTCCTGTGAAACCAGTGCTTTTTGGCTGCCTGCTGAAATTGAGTTGCTGGCAAAGAGGAGAAAACATAAACTGAGTAGTGCTGGACATTGGGAACGTGTCCTCTCCCTTCCCCTGACACTTTCCTTCCTTCCATCACTCCCTCCCTCTGCCTCACCAAACAAAAGAGATCATAAGATTTATAGTGGGAACAACAGATCAAAGGGCAGTTCTTTTCACCAGGATTTTTTTTTAATATTGCTTGATTGTTAAAGGTACCACTTAAGATTGAAAGTAGTATTTTGTTTTCAACCTAGAGAACAGGGTTTTAATGTAAACCACAGCCACTGTGCAGATGTACAGCATTAAGCAAGGGGATTTTGTTGTCTGCCTGTGAGGTATGGCTAGGCACATAGTGCTGCCCACATTGTGAAATTTGGAGACAAGGTATTGGATTTTGGTGTTACTCTAGTTTCTTTTTCATGTGTTCTGTCCCACCCTGTCTGGCTATTGTAGCTACAACCCCTGTCATGGGGCTGTCCCATAAATTATTTTTGTTTCTTTCCTACAGTGGGTCACAGTATATTGCTTCCTGCATTGTTCTGTTCATTTCCATTTCTGTCTCTCCTATGTGTTGTCTCATCCTCTTCTCTAAGCCATCTAGTATATTTCTGCTCTTATTCTCTTATTTGCAGTATTCCTCCTCTTTTCCCTTCCCTCTCCTCTTTTTTCACCTCCTCCTCAGTCCTTTTATCAGAGGTGTGGTAAGGCTTTTCTCAAGTCTGAGCTCTCTTCTGCTTTTTAAAGGAATCATTTTATATAATGAATAGTTTATAATTATGTAATATACGACATCACACCTGTAGGCATGAGGTTTTTTGATGTTCAGATGTGTGTGTTTTGCTGAGCTTAGGTTATATCTGAATATGCAAATCTGATTACAAGTTAGGAATAAGAGCCAAATGAATTTCAGTGTGAACCAGGTGATACAATTTTGGGCCAGTACAAAACTTGTCTTGCCTCATCTGAAATTAAAGTAAAACAGTTTGTCTCCAACTGAATGCTTCTTTAAGTTCTTAAGTAACAGTAACAGATCAGCTTGGTATATGTAAAAACATGTGGGACTGTGCTTTCCTGGACTAGTATGTCTTCTCACTTTTATCTCTACGCTTTGGTGAATGTTGTGATTTTGTGGCATCAGTTGTGCTCCTTAAGAGCTTGCAGATTTAACCAGAAAGGTTAAGTTCAAGAATGCCAGCTTGTCTGGTGCCATATCTTGACTAAGAGTTAACTTTCTGGCTTGAGGACATGCTCTCATGGGATGAAGGAATTGTAGCACTCGGCAGTAGTAGTCAGTGACTGGCAGCAGGGTGATAGGAGTTTTTTCCAGAACTGAATCTAGATACTGTTCCTGGCTATGGGAGGCAAATGTGGTTTAACTTGGGTGTAGTCAGGGAGTGGCTCTTGCTCCTGTGTCCTGCCCTCTACTGGAGTCTAAACCCTATTTGCTTTACCTGCAGTTTGCAGCCCTGCAGTTTGTTTCCAGCTTGATAAATGTGGGACACTAAGCATAGAGCTTCAGGAAAATTTGTAGTCTTGCACTGTGTTTAAAAAAAGTGGTACTCATGAAAGAGTAGCAAATAGGCTAGTAGTGGAGGGAACGTGCAAGTCCCTTTCGTCTCGAATCTTGTATAAGTGTGTCTGTAGATGCACTTACATAAAGGAACAGACAGATGCCTCCAGGTATAGGGAGGCATGAGCTACACAGGCGGAATCACTGGAAGCTCTGGTTGACAGAATTTAGCTGTATAGTAATGGGGAAGTTGGCTCCATTTCTGCGAGGAGACACCCATTTTTGATTGAAATTGTTACTTTAAATGAGCAATGGGAAATACATACTCAGGTCTGGTCAGTAGGTACTGCACATTAATGGTTCAGCTTTGGTTCAGGGAGAGAGTTGACTTCTTTTTACTTCAGTTTTACGCATTGCTTGGATCTAGTTATGTTACAAAGTTGAACTTTTTTTTTTTTTAATGGACCTGGTACATATCTCTGTTTTAGAGCTGGGAAATGGTGCTTATAGGACTTCTGAGTGTTGGGGTTATTGGCCTTGGAGCTGGAGTTCATTTCTCTGAAACTTGAAATAGTGCTCATGTTATTGAGAAAGTCAGTAATTTCTTGATGCCGGCTCTTAATGTAGTTACTTTGTTTTCAATATTTATTGATCTTACACAGAGTCTGTTGAAAACCAAGGAAATTCCAGAAGCAAACCCAGATCAGAAGGAATTACAGCTTACAGTTTGGTTTTAACAGCAAGTAGTCAGACAATAGACTACTAGCCTAAAAACCACCCAGCAGTTTTCAGTGAACACTGAGATTACTTGCAGTAGTATGCTCCCTTTTTTCTCTCAAGGGATGGAAAAGTGTTGCACACCTCTTAGTCTCCCTTCATAATCTTTGACTTTAAATACAGACCTGTCGTGTCTCACTTGTGCCCATTAACTCAGCCATTTGCTTATGTAGCCATGATGGTAGTTTATGGTTTTTGAGTATACAGGATAGTTTCTGATATGATGGGAAGGAGGTTCCTTGTGTAAATACATGGTATTTGCGTTAGGGCCTCTCCCCTGCCCAAGTCCCCATACTATGTGGCTGTTAAAGTAAGGATAAAATGTGTCCTACGACTAAGCATGTAGCTGGGAGAGGAGAGATGCTGTTAAAGTTGCAGTGTTGCAGGAAGCTTCCCCCGCCCAAAACTTAACTGCTTTCAGTTAATAATCTGCTTCTGAAAGAATCTTTTTTAATATCACAATAATATTTTCAGTCTCTACCTCCAACCGCAGACCCACTTCAGGAGGTGAGAAATCTTGTCAGATACTGTGGAGTCTTTGTTGATTTTTTTTATCTGGGAATGCAATGACAGTTCTTAAACTGGCTTAATTTAAAGCAACTGGAATTAAGTTGGTAATGGAGAACAAACCTTCTTATTTATCTTTGATCATACTCGGAAACAGTCCCAAGTACTACAGCAGCCTTCTGCTATTTGTTCAGGGCTGTTAAAAATGCAGGAAATGGGGGGTGAGGGGGTGGGGGGGGTGGGATGTGCTCACATTTTTTACTAGCAACTGCCTTGTTACTTGTGACTTGTCTACATTTTCTGTTTATTAGTAGTATTGTTTGTATGTAGAATCAGGCAAATACATCTGTTTGAGTTGGCTGCAATTAGAAACATAATGTGAGGAAACTGATGGAGTACAAAGAAATAAGACCACGTAGATCAGTGTAAGTTATTTCTGTGCATAGGTAGTACAGCTCATGTCAAATTTCTTTGTATGTGTCATGATAAAGCAGAGTGTATGACGAAAGTTTTCCCTAATGTGGGAAAAGGTGTGAAGGTGCTTCCTTGAAAGCCTGTCCAGTAAGTGATGGAGCCTACTGCTGCTGATCAGTTAGCAGTTGAAGGCAGTATCTTGATTCGGACGGTGACACAGGAGGGTTAAAATGTAACTTCTTTTTGAAAGCAAAACCAAGTAGCTGGCTTGGTTAGTTGGAGAGGAATGAATGAATAAGTAGTGTCAGAAATAGATTGTTTTCCTCTGTCATTGGCCTGGGAAGGGATGAAGAGGAGTTTCTTCTCTGAACAACCTCCTAGAAAAGACAACAGATTGTTTGTTGTTCTCTGGAGGGGGGGGAGAATTGTTCCCTGTGATGCAGGGAGATAAATGTCTGAAATACGTATACTTCCTCCTTCCTTAGTGGCATGGTTCAATTGGCAAGTTAAATGTCCTTTGGAGAAGCATTCTGCATAGATGGTGACCAGGATAAGTCTGTGTACGTTGGTTTGTTTTGTTTCAGGCCAGAGAGAAGGATGTTGAAATAATAAACATGCAAGATGGTAAAAGTCTACTTGAGATCATCAGTCATTTTGCAGAACAAATTGATGAGGCTTATCCAAACTGTGGGTGGGAGAATTTAGGGAAAAAGTAGTTTAAAGCTTGTTTGCATTAGGGACCTAAATGGCTGTGGAGTGGATAGTAAAAAAAACTCCTAATTAAAGGAGAGCTTTTGGGTGGGAGAGGGAGGTGAGAACTCTGACCTTGAGGTGGCTGCTAGAAGTCTGAGATATCATCAGATGGTGAGACTTTGTTTTGGTGGAAGGGAGATAGTCTTGAATGGGAAGTGGGTGGTAGTGTTTCAGCATAAAAACATAGGTTGCATTTACTGATGAGATGTCTGAGAGAACGTGTAGAGCCAGAAGAGAACACAGCCTTGTGGGATCGTTAGATAATTGTGTTGTGGATCAGGATTTCTTTTTCCAAAATACATTATTATATGATTGAAGGTACAAGCAGAGAGAGCAAAGAAACAGAAGACATCACTCGTACAAATGAACAGGAGACACAGGAGCTGGTTCTTGGGGAGGAGTAGTAATTCAAGGAGAATGAGGATTAACAACTGATCTAGAGGTATGGGAAGAAGTTATTAAGGATCTCAGTAGGATGCCTTCAGTTTAGTGTAAGGGGCAGGAGACAGTGAAAAAGCTTAAAATGAATGGAATAGGAGGAGTTCCAGGCAATGAGCATAATCAGCTTTCTATGAGTGTAAAGATTAGAGGAATATGGTATTTGCTTATAGGACAAGACTTAATCTTTTTTTGGAGATTGCTTCTAGTTGTGTTTGGTTTGGTTTTTTTCTTTGAGGATTTGGGGGGCAGTTTTGTTTTTTGTGGACCTGGGTAAAGTATATTGGGCACATCTTTGAGACTGCCATTTTTAAACTGGTAGGCTTGGGATAAGGAAAAAAAAATCCCCATTGTTAATTGCAAGGACTCTTGCAATTTTTGCCCTCCTCTGTAAAAGCTGAGAACAGTTAAAATTATTTGGGAATTTCACTGAAATTTCAGATTCCTTGGTTACTGTAGACCTTAAGACATTAATAAGACTTCTTAGAGAGATTTCCTGTGGCACATCAGTTGTGGCTGGTCCCTTGCAGGAAAGCGTTGTGAGACCTTGGATGGAATAAATGTTTTGTGGACATATCTGGATTATTTGTCTGTTGCAGTGAAAGAGCACAAGAATAGGGCAGGCACGTATGATATTTTCCCTGAGTCATCTTCCAAATTTGAGCTGTTTGTCAGGAATTTTATACGTTTTTTCGATTTGGGAACCCTCTGTCCAGTCTCCATTAAACCCATGCTATGGATACTAGTAGTTTGTGTCTTGTGGTAAGGAACTCCATGGGCATGATTATATGTGGTGTGAGTAATCGTATTCTGTGTTGGTCTTTAAATCTGCCACATGCTAGCTCTGTATACTTTATACTGAAGGAAGTAAAGGCTTCTGAGAAAAGCTATTTAATGCAAGGCTTGGTACAACAACAAATGGCTAAAACTAGTCATATCTTAGGAACAATTAGGAGGTTTCTGATGTTGTAGTGAGGTCTAGTAGGAGAGAAGAGAATGGAGGGGGAGGGGCTTCTAACTCAAGTACTTTATGAACAAGACCATATAAGTTGCTTATATTAGCAGCCCTGAGTGATTTTGATTACCCAAGAAATCTCTTCCAGCCAAGTACTTATAGTGTGGGAAGAAACCATCTGAAAACAAATGAGAAGTCCTGAGTGCTGGTATGCTGAAGCACAAAAAGTTAGAAAAAGTTGTTATTTAGGTGTAAGAAATGATGGGCAGTTGAAAGGAATCAGGTGGTGATGGTTCTTGTTCATAGTCTGTATGTAACCTGTTGCTGTCTGCCACATGCTGGTGGCTTCCAGAGGAAATGTTTGCCTCAGGTCCACTGACCATCTTGGTGGAGTTGCCGTAAGAATGGTAAGAAGTCCCTCCTGCTCTGCTCAGTGAGCTTACAGGGGATCCTTCCTCACAGCTCCAGCACCTGCTTGCTTTCTGTGAGCATCAACAAGGAGTGGATTTGGTAGTTTTGAATTTCATTTCTGTCTGTAGTGGTCTGAGTAGTGACAGTGAAACTAAGAGGGGTTTTTTTAGTAGGCAATGCTTTGGGAAACCTTAGTGGCCTCCAAGTACTTCAGCTGTCTGCAGATTCTGAGTATGATCAAATGGTTCTGCTTTTTCACCCACCATGAGGTCTAAAAACTTCCTGTGGCAGCTTCTAAACGAAAAGTAATACTTGGGTTAAAAAAAGTTTCCCTTTTTTCTATGTTCAGCTATAGAAGATAGTTTGGTTTAGGTTGTTCTTTGTTTTGCTTTTTTAAGTTTAAGAGTAATTAGAAGTGATTTGTGTACACACTCAGAGCAAATCTGGGCCAGTAAAGTTCACTTCCACTTTATTGTGTGTTGGTATGCTTCATGTAAGCGTCATAAGTATCTATGTATTAGAAGGTTGATGCAAGTTCTCAAAATGCAAATGTGAGCCTGAGTTTTTAAAGGAGTGAATTTGTATTTTTAAGACTTACAGAAACTAAACAGTCTTGTGAGTGCTGTGCATTGTGACAACTCTTATTTCAGATTTCTCCTCTTGTCGCATCTTGGTTAATTAGTACATCTGCCTTTTAATTAGACAAGCAATCATGTGGTCTTCTCTGCAGTCATGAAGACTGGAAGAATCAGATATTTTTATCCTACCTGAATTCTTAGCATAAATTAATTCATCATGCATGCACAACTGGGATTCTTCAAATGTTCTGGTTTTAAATCTGGTACTTGATGCATTTCTTTTGACTTAAGATTTGCGTCTTGCTTTTTACAGTTTATGCTGTAAGGTTTGTGCCTCAAGCTTACTGAGTAGTAAGTACGGAATTTCTATAGGCATTCAAGCTGTCCTACCAGTTTCTCCTGCTGAGTATAAGGAAAATTCAGAGAAGGGATGTTCAGGCAGGTGAATAAACTAGTTTCTTGCTTTTAATTACACACCTGGTTTAACACAATTAGGTTTTTCTAATAAAAAACAATTTTAAAATTCTCATGTCATATCAAACATGCATCAGAAATGGAGTTTATTAGTAGCCTATGTAAATGGATGCTTGCTGAATGTTTCTGAATGTCTTGGAATTCTATGCATCATATGAACAGACTGGTAGAATGAAGTAAACTTTACTTAATACTTTTTTATTTTAAGTACTTGGATCTTCATGGAGAACTGTTGGCTTCCCTATCCTATATATATTTTGAAAGGCAAAATCAAGTTAGACACTGAATTACCAGTTTTCCTTGGGAAGAAATTTAACAACAGAAAGCCTCTTTTAGGCTGTCAATAAGCAAACAAAATGTTATTACATCACAGGAGTTGTTCAATGAAATAGACTTTGCAGCTACCAAGAGTAAGTCTTTCATGTGTAGGAAAGCCTGAAGAATGTGTTTTTGGGAGGTGTTCAGTAAAGCAAGGTGAGGAGCATTTTTACAGCAGACTGTACCGGGGTCTGGTTTGAGTGGAATTCATTTTCTTCACAGCAGCTCATCTAGTGCTGTGTTTCAGACTGGTGACCGAAACAGTGCTGACAGCACAGCAGTGTGTTAGCTATTCCTGAGGGTTGCTTGCACAGGGTCAAGGCCTTCTGTTTTCCACTGGCCCCACAGTGAGTAGGCTGAGGAGGGGCACAGCAGGGACAGCTGACGCCAACTGACCAAAGGGGTATTCCATGTAACGTACCCTCTGCAATAAAATGGAGAGCAGTTTTTTCTGACGTTGCTATTGCTTAGGGACTGGCTGGGCATCTGTCTGCTGGTGGTGAGTGATTGATTCTACATCACTAGGAAGACTTTTTCCCTTCTTTTTTTCCGTCACTTATTAAATTGTCTTTGTGTCAATCTAAAAGTTTTCTTGCTTTTGTCCTTCCAATTCTCTTCCCCCATCCTACTGAGGGCAGAGTGAGCAAGCAGCTGGGTGGTACTTAGCTGCCTGCTGGGGTTAACCCACCATGCTGGCTAAACTCAATGTTGGATAAATCAAAAGTAGTACGTGTTGAAAGAAGAATAATTTAATCTACTTCAACTTTATTGACCCGCAGTATTAGGTTGCAGAGTCAAACAATATTGAAAACTTGCCATTATAAAATCGATGGCTTGTCATCTGGAATGCCTTGTGCAACATTGATCACTGCTTTTTGAGAGTATTCCTCAAGTAAGGAGAGCTTAGGGATTTCTTAAGAGATGGAAAGTCTGTCTGTAGAAAGTAATGAATGATAGAGGAAAATATTGCTTGGAGTGTATTTCCTTTAATTCATGATGTGCTAGGCAGGCACTCAGTGAAATGGAATGCAAGTCACAAATCTGAAAATAGTCAGAAGAAATATTTTAATTCCATGTCTAGTAAGTCATACTTAAATTCATGGCTTCTTGTGTTGTTTAAGTAGACTAACCAACCAAAGCTTTACTACCTGGAGACGAAAGTATCTGTTTGTTTTTAGGATCAATTGCAACAGTTTAGAGAGTGATGTGAATTCTAGCATTTCTGCAGTACAGTTTCTTGCACCTCTGCTTTTAAAATATTTGGAGTATGATAATCTGGGGCAGAATACTATGGAAGTGGACTCTGGATCTGACCTATTAGAAAGATTTACTTCAACTATTTTGTAACTTAAATTCCTAATGTGTTTGGGTTTTCATTTGGATAGCGGCCAGCTGACTTTTTAGTAACTTGAACAGAAACCTCAAGGTCTTGGGTTTTGATTCCCACGTAGTGGCTATGGATATTTTTCCAGATGAGCATTTCTCTCAAGTCTGAAGTCTAAAGCCCTATTTTTCAAAACTATTTTTTTTTATCAGTGGGTCACTGTCGGCTTTTACAACTTCTGGCACTAGTATTCAACCTAATGAAAATTTTAAGATTGTGATCCTGCTGTCTACTATAACCTTACAAATGATCGGTGCTCTTCTGAACAGTTTGGAGCTGTCCCTCAAAAGCTTGAAAAATGATAGTGTGGAAGCTGGTGTTGTTGACTAGGCACATCAGGTTTGAGACAATGTGGTTTAGTGATGGTATACTCTTTGCAAATATTCTGTATTGACATAAATCTGCCCATTATGTTCTACAAAGGAGTACCCCTTAGTTGTGTTGGAGGTGTGAGTGGGTGCTAGTAACCGATAATGGAATGGAAACGGCTTTGTAAAATGGGTAAATTCTGTTCAACTTCCCTTGGAAACAAGTTTTTGTGCAATGGAATTGTCTCCCATTTGTCTTACTAACGTGCTTCATTAAGAATGTATGTGCTTGAATGCTCCTTTCTCCTAGAAGCTGGTCAGATCTTCATGCCCTGAAATCCAGAACTGCTATGTCTGAAAGCCGTGTTTTTCATTTTATGTAGGATATTATGTTCAATGTCATCTTATGTCCTCTTTGCCACAAAGGGAGTTAATTTTCTGTTAGTTCTGTAACAGGTGGCTGTCTGATTTGGTTAAACGTTTGTCCTTCATACCTAAGGTGAGAAACTAAACATTGATCCTATGTTTGGATTTTTATCAGGAAACTTAACATGTTGGATGGCAAAACTAGTTATTTAGCAGAAGGATAGCTTAGCTTATTTCTCTCCCAAAATGTTGAATTCTGCAAGCGTGTTGCTGGCATTTTTTTAGTCGGATAGGTACCAGGGGGAAGAAAAGTGTTATCTTTCAAGGTATATGTGTTGAGGTAAGTAAATCAGTACTTTGATGTGATATTTCAAAGTACACACTACTTGGAATAGTCTCGCTATTGTACTCAATACTCTGTTTAACTGTTTAAAATTTTTCTGATGCTCTAAGGTATCTTACACATGCATACATACATAACACTCAGCTCAAGTGAGCTGAAGTACAGTGCTGGGCTGAGGAAAAGAGGGAACCAGCTAACTAGTTTTGGGAAGTAGAATACTAGATAGTCAGAGCTGTCCAGCCTCTCCACTTTCAGAGAATACCTTTACATTGATTTTTTTGAAGTGCTTGTCAGTCCCTTCAGCCTCTTTATTGCTATAAAATATTGGAAACTGCGCTGGTGTAAGGAAGCATTTTTAACTTAGTGAGACTATGCCAGTTTCTGCTCTTATGTTAGGAAAGTGATGTAAGAGTTATTTAGAGATTTAGCCCTGAATTTCTTACTGGATCGGGAATGACCTGATTTACAGAAATAAATGATTTATTATACATTGCTTAGATGCTTGTGGCTGCAGTGCTAAATATATATCAGCAATGTTGTTATGAATACTTACTGTCCATAGAGATAGTTTATATGAGTAAAAGAAATGAGAAAATTAAGTGTTACAGTTCTGTTTAATCTGTTTAGGTAGTAAGACTCTGCTTTGAGAATTTCTGGAATCTGGAATAATTTTTATTTGTTTCCTTGGGACTTCACATTTGCAAAGTTGAGCATGTGTTTTGGTATCTTCCTGAATCCCTACTTGCCCGATTCAAGATGCACAAGTAAATTACTTTCTCTGGTATATTACTAAGCTACGCACTGGACACATTTTGCTGCCTGTATTGGTACCTTCTGTACTATTCCGTAGTATAGCTCGTGCTCTTTCATGCTCTTTGCTTTTGAAAATTGTTTGCTGAGTCAACTTTAAAATTGTTATAAAAACCTAAACCTTTTCTGATCTACAACTCTTAGATATACCTGTAACTTAAAGAGAAAACCCTTAGCAATTAGAATTTGGAAACAGATCCCCCCGTTGAGTAACATGAATTCCTAGGTGGTAGCTGCTGTGAAACATTTAGATTCTTTTAGTTAAAAAATAGAGGGATCAAAAGGTAATACATGGACATGTACAAAAATATTAAAAATGAAATATTAAGCATTTTTGTTTCAATAAAATGCAGACTTTGTTCAGTTTACTGGATTACAGTGATAAGGGTGCGTATATTGGAGCAGATCAGAAATCTTCTCATGGGGAACTGATTTTGTCAAAAAAAAGCTGATGGGATTCAGTTAAAATGCTCTGTGGGGATCCTGTCAAAACTCTTGATGGAATTGATAAACCCACTTTGGTTCCTGCCTGCCTATGGGGCTGGAGCTGCCGGCTCCTGCCAGGTGTCCTGGGGGCTCGGCATGTTGGGGCCGGGGGCTATGCCATGCTGGGGCTCCCTGCACTCCCAAACTGCGGGGCCGCATGCCTTCCTCTGGCTGGGGGGTGAGTAGGAAGCTGTTCTGAAACTCCTACTTTGGGGAGCCTGTCTGTTAGCTGGAAAAAAAAAAAAATCGCTTTGTTTTTTTTGTCTTGAGTTGCTCTCCAAATCACTTTCTTGGAGTGGGATTTTTCTTTAACTTTGCCATGATTTGGGTGTGAGAAGAGGATGGACGAAAAAGAGAGGTTTTAGAGGGGAATGCTTTGCAGGGTGAGATTTCTGCTGTGCAGCAGGCACTGATAAGGACTGAAGGAGGGGGCTCAAGGGCTACATGCAGAGATGGTGAGAGACTGTACTGTACCAGTCTGGGAAAATGATTAATCAATACTATAGGGATTTGTTCTAGTATTTAGTTCATTTAATTTAGCCTTCTGTTTCTCATCTCATGAGTTCTGTAAGAGAATGTTCTGAATGTGGTGCTGATTCAGGATCCTGGTGATTTTAAGAGAAATCAAAACAGTCCCCTAACTGTTTTTTATCTGGATCTTGTTGCAAATGGCAGTGAAGAGAACAAATGTTCTATGTTTCTAATTGCAAGTTGCATGAATATGGCTCAGATTTTAATGAAGGGAACTTGGGGAAGTAATGCTGGGGAGTAGTGAATGATAAGCAAGCAAGATCCTTAATGCACATTTTTCATGGTCCTCTTGCACTTGTGTAGCTGTAGGCAACCTTTATTTTGATGCTTGCCAAGTTTTGAGAGCTTGCCTTTCTGACCTTAACGATCACTTAAGTGGAAGCCTGTAACTTCATAAACCTTATTTTCAGCAGAATTAAAAAGAAAGGAGAAATCATCTGAAGTGGCATTATTTATGCCAGTGTAATTCATTAATAGAGTTGGAACTTTTCACTTCCTTATGCAGACCTTTGCTTCGTGGGTACTGGCGAATGTTGTTGCCCTTTATGGGGGATCAGTGCTAGAAGGAGAAAATGGCTTCCAGTGAGCACAAGGCTATTTCCCTCCTTCTCTTCCTCTCTTCTGTAATGTTAGTCACTTTTCCACTGTTGGGCTCTTCTCCTTGTCCTGTTTCGTTCCCTCACACAGCTGTAGATTTTACTACCCTGCTTTCTTTTAATACTTACTGCCTTGAAGTTTTCTGTCTCAGCAAGAACCTCTCCCTCCTCTATGCTCAGTTGTAACACTTCTCCTTGGTGGTCGCTTCCCTCTGGTGCTTCTTGTCCAAAATAAGCCATCTTTGCTCCCAATTACAGCATGAAAGCTGCCTAGACAGGATGTGCTTCTATTGCCTCTCCAGTTGTTTTAACCAGTTCTCCCCTATGTGGTAGCTCATCATATCTTTGTTTCTTGCCCACTGCCTTGTTTAGCTCTTCAGTCTGTCTTCCCTCTGTCCTGCCTGGTTGTTTCCCACCAACCTAATGATGGCAATCCCCTCTCCCAGTATATATGTGCTTTTCCTAATCAGTTCTTAAGTTTGTCCTGTTGCTTCTCTTCCCATTTCTCCTTTATGCCCAGCCACTTTCCTGGCTTTCTTCATTCCCCTTTTTTCCCCCACAGTCTGTCTGTCACCCTCTCAGTATTGAATTTCTTCTTCCACTATGGATATCAGTGGTGAAGTAACCGAGGTTGCTGTAAAGGTAGACCTGAAGTGTCTGTGGGCTCTCTACCTCAGTGCAGCAGGACCTGTACTTACAGGACAGATAGCCGAAGAACACTGGCTGGCTCCATCAGTGGCTCATGATTGGACTTGATCTGTGTGGGAGGTTGGAACACACCTCTGAAATCCTCAGAGATTTTGGTCAAACTCTTACAAATATTTACTCAGTATTTGTAAATATGTACATTGGAGGCAGGGAGAACTTGGCACCTGACACTGAGGGGATAGGCAGGTTCTTTAAGGGGTCCTTGGCAGCATCATGATGGCAGTAAATTGTAGTTACAATTAAAACCTTTTCTTAGCATGATTTTATGATTAGTATAGCACAGAACTTATGATTAGAATGGCACAGGATTTCTACAAGCAGAATCCCCATCGTACAATTTATAAGTAGCATAATACAGAGTTTATATTACAGCTTAATTTATAATTTCTAATCACCTGGCCCCTCTGCCGATCAGGTCAAATCTTAATACATGGTTTGCCATATCAATATAACAATCATAATCTAGACTCTAAATTCATGTAAAAGAATGAGTCACTCTGTCAGTCCTGGGAGGAAGCAGAGGATGGAGGAAGCGGTCGGCCCTGGGTCTCACTGTCCAGCAGCAGCTCCAATCCACATTCCCCCCTTAGGACTTGAACTGCTTGATTTTTCTAGACAGTGCTGTGGGTGCAGTTATGCTTCCCTGTTCTGTGAGGGGACCGTCACCACCACCTGATGGCCCCGGGTGCCTGGGACCTTCAGGGTCAGCCAGGAAGGGAGTAATTGGCCTGGTGCCCAGGAACCTTGAGGCTAGTAGGGAGGGAGGGGAAGAAGAAATCGTTTGGTTTGTCTGGTTGGTTCACAGGACCTTCAGGGCCTGATATTGAGGGGAAAGAGAATGAATACATGGCCCACTTGGTCTCAGAGAGTGTCAGCTTGCCTCATAAATTGGTGTTAATTATGCTAACCACGTTGCAAGGAGTCGGGAGCAGGGGGTATCAGTCCCAGAATGACCCTATGAACAGTTGGTTTCAATGTGAATGATTGCATTAGGAGAGACTTAAGCAACAGAGGGCTGAGTTTTACAGTGCAAAGTTGTTGATAATATTAACAATAATAGGTGCACCTAAGCTCCCTATTAACAGTGGTAGCAGGTATTAGTGACAATTGAGGATGTTTTTTGCTGGAGGAATGACCCACAAGTGATTGAAAGCCACAGTGTTAACTTCTAGGATGGGAAGAAGTTGTTTAGATTAATAAAAAGATGCATTAAGAAGTAATGGAATGCATAAAACAAAGTCACTTATGACTGAGTCAGAGGAGTTAGTAGAAGTTTTTTTTAATGTTTACGTGTTGGCCAGATGAAATGCACAAAGATCCTGTAAGAAGCGCTTCCATATTAATGAGAGAAAGATTGTGCAACAAAATATTCCTTTAATATGTCTCTTCTGAGAGAGCATATGAGTTCTAGAAATGCAGTATATAGTGTAACCTCAGTGTTCACAAAGCTACTTGAAATAGATTGCTACTTTTCACTGTCTGGCTTAGACCACTAGCAAGCTAGAATTGAGTCTCAGGTGTTCAGACAGACTTTTTTGGTTAGTTAAATCTGCGGGTTTTTCTTTTGATTCATGTTGGAGGTGCTGTCCATGATTATAGGAGGTGTCCCAGTGTGTATACCAACTGAAGTGTTACATATTTTCACTATTTAGTTCTAGAAATAGTAAGTAGATGATACTCAACATCTTAACTACACTTAATCACCAGATTATGTATTGCTCTGTTTTTGTGGCTTGACACTATACACTGTTCAATCACAGGTATACCTGGGTTTGGTGTTCTTATTCCCATAACATATGCCTACAGCTGGAATAGCGTAGAGTCAAGAAAAGTATCTTTGCTTTGCATAGTTTGCAGTTCTTTGTTTGGCTAGTTTAATTGTGCTTCTCTATTCTTCCCATCCTGTTAGATATCTAAACTTCTTGAATACTGAAACAGAAGAGAAGAATAAGTTTTTCAAGTAGGAAGTGTCTCAGAAGTTGCAAATACAGGTTAAAGTGAGAGGTGGTGGTCTGTCTGACTCAGATGATTGTTTTATTTTACGTGTTTGCATGCTTATCTTCTGTTTTAGAAATAGAAAATAAAATTTTTACATTTTATCATAATGTTTCTTTGAGTGCAGTCCAAGTAAGTTCTTTCATTTAAATTCCACTTGGCATGTTGCCCCACTTAATTTTACAGCTTGGTCTGAACTTTTTATAGATGTACATAGTTATTAGCTATCTGTGTGCTGTGTCGCCACTTTCTTCAAGATTAAAAGAGTTGGAAAGTCACTTTTAGAGTTGGGTCAAGATTTCATTACAAATGTTAATAGAAAAGTAGAGCTTGTTCTCTCTTCTAGCTGAGCTAGATTGCTTATATACTATTCACCAAGTAATATTTTCCACAATACAAAAAAGATTTTGAAAAACTCTTACCTAGCATTCTGTAAAACATCACAAAAAGTGGGGTTTAGCACTTGAGGGTCAAAATGTTTACATCAGTTTGGGGGGATACGTTTGATCTAGTTTTAATTAATTTCTTTTATATTTGCCCTCTAGGTTCCAGCAAGGTGTGGGGTGACAGTCCGAGACAGCCTAAAGAAAGCTCTGATGATGAGAGGTCTTATTCCAGAATGCTGTGCTGTTTACAGAATACAAGATGGGTATGGTTTGTGTGTCATGGTTTTTGCTCTTGGAATCTCTTCTTGGAGTTACCCAGTATGGCCAACTCTATCCAACGTTGTGCAAGGTTTTTTTCAAAGTTCAGAATGATATGATACTTTGCACTAAAACAGTTCGTGCCTTGAAAACATGTCTAAAAAGAATGTCAAACTTCTAGAAAAAGATATAATTACTTCAAGAACAGACACAATATAGAGTAATATGAGCTTGTAGACTGCTGGCAAAACTCTCATTAATCAAACTCATGCTAACCAAACAATTATTAAATAAGTTTCCTTAACTTTTTGGTTTTATTTGACTCGGTTGTAGTGTGTTCTTAACTGAGTTCAAGTGGGGGAAGAAGTTGAGTGCTTGTAGACTGCTGGCAAAACTCTCATTAATCAAACTCATGCTAACCAAACAATTATTAAATAAGTTTCCTTAACTTTTTGGTTTTATTTGACTCGGTTGTAGTGTGTTCTTAACTGAATACAGAGTTCAAGTGGGGGAAAAAGTTGAGTTTCCAGCCCTAAAAAGTTTGTAGATTAACTCACAGCACAAAATTGTCAATCTCTTTGAAACTCGTATGGAAGAGGTACTTTCACAAACACTTTATTTGATCAGAAAGGTATCTGTCACTTTGGAACCAAGGAATTGGCCACTACTGGAGCTGACTGAAAAAGTGCATTTTGTTCATGCAGTTTGTCCAGGTGAGGTGTGCTTTCCTTGGTATGTGCTCAGCTTAATGTTTTGCCTTTAAAGTTTCCTGCAGTTAGAGACTGGGTAGCAAACCCCCACGGTGCAACTTTCTACCTGATCTCACATCTTCAGCTGGAGACCTGCAAGGGCTTGGGTGCTGTTGCTAATGAAAGGTTTATTTACACTTTAGAGAGAAGAAGCCAATTGGCTGGGACACGGACATTTCCTGGCTCACAGGAGAGGAGTTGCACGTGGAAGTCTTGGAGAATGTGCCACTCACAACACACAATTTTGTACGTAGTTTTTTATGAAATGTTGAGTAGGGTTAAATCAACTTTGTACCTTCGAATTCAAATTAACAACTTTGAATAATATTTTGTATCTGTGGGATGTGGTGGGGGTTGCAAAAGAAGTTTTTAATCATAATAGCTTAAGTGAATTAGGTAGAATTATAATTGAAATAAGTGATGGTAGAGTACTTGATCACCCTTAAAACTTTCACAGTTGGATGGAATACACCCTCTAAAATCTATAAATGTAGGTAGGGGGTTTAAATCAGCACTGCATTGCAGAGCTGTAATAATAATCTACTATTTTTGTATTGCTGTATCTATAAAATGTATTCTGGGCCTCCCTGCTGGCTCTGCAGCAGCAATTAACTAATGAGCTAACTATTCCCAGAGCAGTGCTGACATCATCACTGATGCTAGTGCACCAATATGTTTTGACCCGATAAGGCACCAAGTAAATGGAAGCTACTAAACAGAATCCATCTAAACAGTTACAGCTACATACAAAATCCAGGAAATAATAATTGTCACATTGAAGAGAACGACCCTTTATTTAAATATTAAAAACCAAAATTCTCTTTGTAAGCTGCTTAATTTTTTTACTCAAACAAGCTAGTTTGGCTATGGCTAGTTAGATGAAAGCCTGGTAGGCTTAACATTTTTTTTTAATATCCTTCTGAAATTTTGATTATTACATGTAGTAATACAAGTAGCATGTGTTTTTATGCCAAGTATTGCTAAAATTGAAAATGAGACTAAATCATATTTTTCCCCCCTATAATATGGGGATAATATATGTTCACCCTCTTGTGATTTTAAATGTTTCTGACTTTCAGTAGTCGAAATTACAACTATATATGTAAGCATAGGTAGAAGCCATATATATATATGTATATATAAGCTGTATGTGTACTTCCAGTCCCGTGAGTGTTGGATAGAAATGTCATTTGGCTCTTGGAAAAATTAGAAGAGGAGATAATCTTTTTGGCAACCTTTGTTTTTATAGGTTGTATCCAATTAAAATCTGAATGTTTGTCTCTACTATGATAATAGTGCACCGTTTTGCTTCAGATTTGTTGCTGTTTTTCTTACTGCTAATGAAGTGGAGCATTAATTCTAATAAATAGTTGAAACAAATTTTTAATGCATGAAGACTATTTCAAAAAGGAGACAATCTTAATTTACATATTAAGATTGTACGATTTTACAAATTTTATGTAAATCTCTTTGATATATAAAGCTATAGCTCCAGCATCAAAAAAGAGGCTTGTGTGTTTGAGGGGGGTAAAAGCAAACAGCCTATCTTAGGCTTAAAGAAGGGCTCTGCTTAATTGTTATTATTATTTTTGACAACGTAGGTACGAAAAACATTCTTCACATTAGCATTCTGCGACTTTTGTCGAAAGCTGCTTTTCCAGGGATTCCGGTGCCAGACATGTGGCTACAAATTTCACCAGCGCTGTAGTACAGAGGTGCCACTGATGTGTGTTAATTATGACCAACTAGAGTAAGTAATCACAGTTGGTTTTAAAGTTGGGTGTTTCATTAAGCTTCCAACTGTCAGTGATTTCTTATATTAAGTCTAGTCTGTAATTCAGGAAGTCAGAGGAGGTGCTTGAAAAAAATACAGCAGTTCAACTGTTCTTGTGAGGCTGCATAATTCGTATTCTCTGTGCTAGCTCAGACATCCAGTTCATATTTTTTTGCTAGACTCTGAAATGCTTCCTTTGAAGCATGGATAGGGTGGCTGAGCAGTTAACTGTATCAGGCAGTCTTCTCATTTTTCACAGTTGTTATTCTTAATCAAAACTGGTTCTTTATTACATGATGGCTAGGGCCCTTGAATGTTTAGATGTGGATTTATTCTCTTCAACTCAAAAAAAAAATGTTAAGACACTAGTTTAATATGGCGAAATTGCAGTTGGTTTTACAGTGATTGAAAATAAATCCATTAGTGAGTTTGATGGGTAGGTAAGAAACATAAAAGAGAACGTCCCAAACGGTCATGTGTTCTTGAATTTAATTATTGATCTATTTGTGGAAGTCTTTGATGTAGGTTGAGGATCTGGTGTAAACTGGTTCTGTGTTCTCCTTGATTGGTTTCAGCAGAGGCTATTAAGTCTTCTAAATAGACTTTCATATAAGGAATAATTTTAAATGCTAGCTTTTCCTCCAAGAATAAATTTAATTTCTGCTTATGTTGGTATTTGTAATTGTTTCTTTGGGCACTTCTAGAGTTTGTGCTCAGGGCTTATGGATAACATAGTTCTCTCCATTTGGTTTTTGGCATTTCATGAGTCCAAACTTTAAGTTCATGTACTCAACATATAGGTATAAGTTGTGCATTCTTGAGGAACCATATGTTTGCAATGTCAACTAAAAGATTAAAAAATTACTGTTCACAAAGGTATGTTTAAGGCATTATATTTTGATACTTTTGTTAAAAATATTATTTACTTGAAATCTTGCACATTAAGGTGTTAGTGTAGTCTTTATTTTAAAATTTGGAATTTGATTAGTGAGGGTTTGGGGTTTATTTTTCAGTCTTTGGGTGTTATATTGTGAAGCTTCTGGGTTTTGCACAAGTTAGGTTGTTTTTGTTTTGTTCTTGCCTCACAGTTTGCTGTTTGTCTCCAAGTTCTTTGAACATCACCCCATACCACAGGAGGAGGCCTCCTTAGGAGAGACCACCCCAGCATCTGGATCGTACCCCTCAGTGCCCCCCTCAGATTCTGTTGGGTATGTGCTGTTTAATCATACAACATTTCAGTGCTGTATGTTTAGAAACACTCAAAATACTGCTTTGCAACTCTCTCTACATTTTTGTAATCTGGCTTGTCATGCAAATGTATCCACCTGTGCTTAACTTTAAAGAAGTGAATGTTTTCATTCACAGGAATGATATAAGTTAGTAATGAACCTGAGTTAAATGTGTGCATAAAGTGTCTGTAGAATTGGGGCCTTACTTGTTAAACTGATTTCTTCTCCATGGTAGATTAGACCTGGTCTAAACTGGAAAGATTTTATAATTAAAATTAATGCAAACCAAAACTATGTCCTCACAAATTGTTCTAGTTTGTGTTATCAAACTACAGTTTATTTGTCTTGAAGTAATACACCTCTGTTTCAGAATAAGCCACACCACTGTAAGATTGGTGTGAATAGATGCCAATTGCAAGTTCATAATACTGCTCTAGCTATTCCACATACTTACCACTTTAGTATCCTCCCGACCAGCTGTCTTCCTCCTGTTCAGATGTTGGGATGTATCAGTATCATCTGTTTGCTGCAGATGTAGGTTTTGTAAAATTAGACTTCTAAAACTGACCACAGCCTCCATCCCCTGTATTTCCAACAAAGATTCTGGACTCTCTCTCTGTGAAGAGATAAGTTATCATATTTAGATTATGTTCCCAGTAGCAAAGAGATCACTGGCACCACCAGCACTAGATAGTTGAACAAATCTCCAGGAAAGAGTAACTCAAGGATGTGTATCAAAGTCAAGAAACCTGATGCAGATTTATTAAGAACACCAAATACAAAACCCTTCAGAAAAACATTCCTGGGACGTACATGCTGCATGGAGATGAACTGGATTTGGCAGAGAGGCTCTCTTGGAATAGTGAGCATTGTGCCCAAACTAGAGCAGAAACGCAGCTGGAAGCTATGGAGGCACCTATGGACTCTAACTAGAACAGAAATTCCATGGACAGCCAAGATGATTTTATGAAAGATCAAATATGATGCCTCTCCGGAAAACAGATTGACAGTCCTGCAGAGTGAATCTCATTTGGTGAGTACAAAGAGACAGTGTTCTCATTTGTACTATTTTGTGCAGTTTCAAGTGAACTTGAAGTGCCTCTTCCAGGTAGTGGATGTTGCCTTTATATCCCAGGGATGCAGGGTACAGTGGATTTTGGACAAGGCTGTTGCTGTGGTTCTGTAACCTAAGCAGGCTCTGCCTTTCTTATGGTACAGCTGAAATTATAACCAGGTTATAACTATTTATCTATGAAGGAGTTTGTTCACACTAACTGTGTTAAATGCCTGCGGATGCCAAAGGCACTATGTAGCCCTAATACTGGTATATGCAAAGTTTTCCTACTTTTCAATTGCCTCTGCCTCACATTTGTGCTTTCTTACCAGTTTATGGGGATGCAACAGGATGGATTATCTTAATTGATACATGCACTACTTCAGACAGTCTTAGTTTTGTGAAGTAAAAACTGAGAGGAAAAACTGAGACCAAAGCTGGTTAATGCCTTAAGTTTTCTAACTTCACATATATAAAAATATTAACATTGAAATATACTTGCCAGTTAAAATTAAGGAGCTTTTCCTAAGTGTTGCATCTGTAAATGTTTGTGGGTACAGGAGCTGTAGAAGTTTTCTAGCTTTCTACTTTTTGCTTTTTTGCCTTTCTGTACACTTCCACTGATAAACCACAAAAAAAGGCATACGTCATGCCTTTGAAATATGTTTATTTTGAAAACAGTTAATGCTTATCTGCTTGTGTTCATAAGTAGTATGCATGTTACAAAGTTTTATGCAATTTTCCCCAAGCATCTGTTTGTAGTATTTCCTTTCCAGAAGTAGCTCAGATGCTGTTGTATGAGCATATAACACTGTCCATACCTTTCTCCAATTATCCCTTTGCCTTTCTTTAATAATACTTCTCTGCTTTTTAAATACATAATTGTGAAAATATTAATTTCTCTGAATATTTTTTAGATTAAAAAAATGCTGGCCTTTTCTATAAAAACACAAACTTACCCACAGTTTTGTTAAAGGGTAATGCTACAGTATGGGGCAACAGTTCAACAGGAATAAAGAAAAGTCTGACATTCGAGTTGTCTTGTCTGGGAAGAAAATAAAGGATTGAAATTTGAGAGTTGGGCAATGGGATTGAAAATATGAGGAACTAGCGCTTTATTAACACTTATTAGCTTAATAATTGTTCCTTTGATTTCTCTGTTCTCCTAGCATCTTGCATGGCACAGCCTACAGAGGAAGGGATGTTACTAGTCGTTTGGTAAACCTGAGGAAAGAGAAGGCAAACATCCTTCTTCATCTTTAGCCTTGTGAAGGGATTCCAGCGGCAGGCAAAGTGCCCAAAGAAAGGAAGAGTCAATGTTGCAAGACAAGCTCAAGAGCAAATGCGTGTGTGACATGCTGAGAAATTGTCAAGGGATCAAATGGAGAAGTTGGAAAGAGAAAGGGACGTAAAGGAAAAGACCATTGGACATGATACAAAAGCTGATAAACATGCTGGAGAACTTTGTTTCACTTTGCCCATTTGTACCATTGGAAAGCAATCTACTCTTGTAGCCTTTCATTCTTCCAACTGTAAGCCATAGGCAGTCCCTCCAGACATTCCACCCCACGATAAGGGAGCACATGCGGTCCCACTTGCACATTTCTGAACCCCTTATAAAGGTGTCCAGCCTCCACATTAGGCCTTTCGTTCCATTTTAGCTCTTTCAGTTTGCCTTATCCTGTTGTGCCAAAGCAGTAATTTTCTTTAAAAAGCTGCACTTAACTGGAAAGAATTATTAAAAGTGTAGGTCTCCCTAATAATAGCCATTTGTAATAAAATTGAACTACACAAACTGTATATAATACATTGTATTCATTTCATTCATTGCACTATCACAAAGTTTCTTCTGTATCTTTGCTTGTAAAATATGAGCACAGAATTGCTGTGAACCCAGTTCCCTGTATCTTACAGATATATGAAAAGGGGAGAGATTAGCTATTTCAAAATATTCCAAAGTTGTCTTTTTCAACTTCCATCTATTCTGTCAGATGTTGTGATGATGTGGAGTGGGTGGTAAGGGGGTGCATGGTCAGACTGCATAGCACAGAGGCAGGTTGGACTCAACAGAAACTGAAAGCGTCCGCTTTACTTAAGACAGAACACTGCTACTAAGCAGGTTGGCAACATCTTGGTTCTTTGAAAAACGTTTCCTGACATGCTTAATCTTCTAAATTTGAGGAAGAAAGGGGGACTGTCTGGTGCACCACTCTTGGAAGCTTGCCAGTTCCTGCCTTAGAGCAGGCTCCAGCCTGTGATTAAACACCTCTGCTGTGCTTTCTGTCTTCCAAATGTGCACTGATCATTCTGCCTCAGACGAAGATATTTAAATGTCTAGAAGAACTTCTGAAAAGCCAGTGAAACAGAGCCGCAGTCTTAAAATATTGTATTTAGTACTAAAACACCATTTAGATCCTCATGTGTTTCAGTGAGCAAAAGCTTTGTGTTTTATTGCATAAAACAGTTATGAACTTTTCCTCTAAAAATTCTGGCACCAGACCTTTTCCAGACCACTCCATGTAAATGTTGACAAACTTCTTACAATGTGCAATTTGCTGGTTGCGTAGGCCTGGTATCAGAATCAGAATATTTAGAAGAAAAAAAAATCTTTAGACTGTGCAACAGATGGGGGAAACCTCTTACTCCCCAAAACTTTTATTTGCAAAAACATGCTAGTGAACTGAAACCTGGTTTGGAGGACTAAAGACAGCTGTGTGGGTTCTCTTCATAGTCCCTGGTATATGAAACTGTCAGAAATTTTATCTAGAGAACTTAGCTTTGATCTGGGTCCAGAGGCCAGTATAAATGCACACTGTTATGATAATCCTGAAAATTATTTTTCACCTACAAGCCAACATGGATGAAAGCAAGTTATGGTATAGGAAAATGCACTAATCCATATGAAGTTATGACTGTTACAGATCTGTCCCATGATGCTTTTTAGACTGACATCACAGGATGCTGTAAGAGTGATCTTCTCTGCCTTGTAGTTACAAACTTGTACTGCTATCCTTTTTACCAATATGACATGTAATTTGGAATTATCAACTATTTCCAGGTTGCGGAGGTGGGAAAAGTACCAATATGACATGTAATTTGGAATTATCGATTATTTCCAGGTTGCGGAGGTAGGAAAAGAAAAAAAAAAATTGCTTTGTTTTCTGGCAGTATCTATGGAGTACCACAATAATTAAATTATAAATGTTTGACCTTAAAAATTTACAGTTTACTTGCTTGCTAGTGTAGGTGAAATACCATGGTATCCCAGATCCTTAGCAGTCCTTAGAAACTGCTTGAAAATGGAAGTACACTGTGTTCTTCATTAACAGCAGTAATAAAAACCAAAGCCAATCATACTCTGATGTAAATGAGAGGGGAAAAAAAAAGCCTTGGTACACATTTTATCTTGCAGTAGGCTTGGCTAGGGTATGAGTATGTAGTCTGCCAGGTGAATAGTGTGTACTCCACTGAACCCTGTGGCTAAACCAAGATGCACTTGTTCAGGCTGGGAGGGGGAGAAGAAAAAGCTCAGTCCAGCAGAGATACTGTCATTTTAAAAGGGAAGTAGCACACACCCTACAACTGAAGCTAGGTGATTGTGAATTTTCAGTTTAAGTATATGCCTAACTACAGCAAAATAAAAATCCAAGCAAAAATCCTGAAGCCCAAACCAACCTCTTTTAAGAAAAATCTTTCCTGAGTAGACCAGCTCTTAAGTATATGAAACATCGCATTGGTGAGTTAAAGGAAATTGAGGAAAATCTGTATTAAAATTTCCTTTATTTATAAAGTGAACTAACTTGTATCATTGCAAGTTCTAAGATCTGGTGAAGGTACTGTATATGATTTATAAAATTGTTTGTTTATATATAACATAGCATGCTTGGCACTTTTCTGAGTTTCCTTCCTCTTTCCCGTGGACTCAGTTTTGTAGAACAGTAAATCTGTGGACACATTGGCACATGCTGCAATTGACAAAGGATAAAAATCTACATCCGTCTTCAATTACTCTGGTCTCCTGACAAAATCTCTTTTCTGTTTTGTCTTCATAGAAAGGGAGGGGACAATGTGCTTATCCCAAATATGTGGTCCAAGGAAAAAGCATCTTCTGACATACTGCCAGGAAAAGTTGTAACATATTAAATGGAGATTTGACAACTCTTATCAGCTTGTCACTTGGGAAGCTGAGAATTGGTTGTTAAAGGAATGCCCACATCTAAGAGGCTGGAAGAAAGTGTGCAAGAGGTGGTATAACCTCTCTAATATGTCAGATTATTGACCACTTTCTTTGTAGAAGGTCTCCTCTAGCTAGCAGGTTGGCTGTTAAGTTCTTTAAGCCCCAGCCTACTGTACATGTTTGCCACAGTAAACAGTTCTTTGCAGCAGTTCTGATCTGGTTGTCTTGATTTCCCCCCCCCCCACTATGTTTGCTGGTACTGTGTTTGCATAGGCTGCAGAGCTATGTTGCAGCTCACCTGGAACAGACAGCGTAGACAGCGTCACCCTTTTCCAAATTATGGTGGCTGGTCCTTTTTGCTCCAGTGTCCCTTCTGCATTCCTGGAGTGATTAAAATTTAGGAATTCTATAAGAACAGGCTTTCGATAGCTAAGAGGATTTCTGCGTTCTTTGTGGTGGTGTGTTTTCTGTAGTTCAAGATCTTCATGTAGTTTAAGACCTTAATGCAGATCAAGATACAGCTTTTGCTGCACACAGGCAGAGGCTGGTGGTGATCTCTTCTGAGCTTGTGATCTCAGTAGGCCATCTTGGCTAGCAAACTGTGTCCTTCTGTTCACTAGTTAGCTTTTGTCAAGCAAAATTCCCATTTAATAAAAATAACCTATTTTTTTGTAAGTGTCCCAAAGACACCCACTAATGAAATCCTGATTGTATAGATGGAGCACATGGCTAACTGCTTATGAGATTCCCATCTCTGGTTTCTTTGGTATCTAAAGCCCAGAGATCATCCCAATAATAGTTTAGAGACTCCGAAGAAGAGAGTTCTTTATCAGCCTGTAATTGTTTTCTAAAGATCTGAACTTCCCCCAGTTAGAATTTAATGAGTAAAAAAAGCTATTCCAATTGTTTTCAAACAATGGTATGACATAGCATGCTATCTGTGCTAGCAGCGTGATGGGCATGATGACCTGTGACCAGAAATACAGAAGTATTTGCAGATTCCCTTAGCAAATGACCATTTATGACTCAAAGGAGAACGTAACTGAAACAGTATTTCTGCAATTTGGTTTTCTCTCCCTTGGCTTACTCATGATCATGGAAAAATCTTATTGCTTCTGTTCTCATCGTGTGGCAGAGTTCAAATGCTGTCTCAGTCACTCCTAGTGCAATGATCTGATGTTTGCTGTTACACGTTTCTTTTAATTTCATTATTACTGAGAAATCTCAGGAAGTTTGAGCAGGAGTTAGCTGTCCCAACAATGACAGTACTGGCCTGGCTGAGACACTTTTTAGGCTTTTCTTCTGAATTATTTTTGTGCAGCGTCTGGCACGCTTGCCCTAATGTGAAAATACAGTGCCTTAGAGTGTCAACCAAGTCCTGCACTTGTATCTGTGCAGTGTCCCATCTCCTGATGTGGGTTCAAGCTACATGGTTTCATTACAAAAACATTCAGGAGTTCAAAACTTCCTCATCTACAATAGAAAAGATTTTACCTGAAGGCGCTTGTTAGCAATGAACTTCAACTTACGTATATGTACATCAACTGCATTTAAAAAATGTTTCTGAAATTCTGAGCATCTTCTCAAGCGCTGGGCTGTTCAAGGCCCTTTCTCAGAGATGTGTCTGTTGGCAGCTTCTGTTCATTGCTTCCCAGTATATTCCCAATATTTATATTCTGTTGTGTGACAATAGATAACTACTTTTTTTAAGAAGTTAAAAAGGGTTAACCCCCCTGCCTATTCTTCCTCTGCCCCACTTCCCAAACATAATCTAAGTATTTTGTTACAAGAATTACTAGACTGTTATTTGAATTCATTTGCAAGCTCTCTGTTTTGCCATTCTCAATTGTGAGACTGTTGGCCAGGAAGGAAAAGGTGACAGGTATTTAGGATACAGATAGCAATGAGTTCTGGGATCAGTGCCAAACTGTATATAAACTCTTCAATGAAAGGTAGGGTAATAGCCTTAACAGCAGACCCGTTTCTGAAAAAATGTCAGGAGATCCTGTTGAAAGATGTTAGTTGCCTCTAAAGGTCTTTGGAGAGGCTAAGGAGTGTTCGGTTACAGGAGGCAGCACTGGGACCTGTTGCTGCTATATGCTGCTGTATAGTTTATTTCTGAAGCTTCTCCCTGTGGGTGTTGCCTTTGTGGGCATAGTAACTAAGCCATGAGTAACTGAATGGCTGGAGGACTCCTCTCTGAGGAGTTGTGATTTCTGTAAATTCTAAAAACCTTATTGTCAGATGTCATGTATATTTTAACATGAAGTTTTCTTTGACAAAAGTAGCAAATGTTTCTCATTAACCTTTTTGCCTTATATCCATTAAATCAAATTGTTAGACTTAACAGTGATTGACCTTGAGTAAGAGAAAAATGCCATTTATTATACTTTAACAAAATAAATGGATAACTAAAGAAGTGACATTTTGCCTTCTTACAAACAAAAAAGCAAGTGTTTAGATGTTTTGTCTTTTAAATATATGATTTGTGATACTGTAAATTAAAGATTTTACCTAAATTTATGACTGGCAGCATTTGCATTTCTTGAGAAAACTTGACTGTATAGTCTGAATGGTTATCTTCCTAGTCAAATCTATTGCATTACCTAACTGTAGTGCTGTAAGTAACGTTTGAAATGTTGCACTAATCAAAGTTATTTCTTAAGGGTTGAAGTTCAGAGGCGATATGTTTATTTTTAGTGTAAGTAATTCCTGTTACATTGGCCATAATATTAATCAATCATGTTGAGTGACCAGTGTGTAATTTTCAGTCTTTCTTCATTAACAGTAACCCCATCCATAGAATTTGTTTCATGACATCTTTTGACTGTAATGTTGATGTAGGATGTTAAGCATTTTTAGTTCTCAATGGGTTGCCATTAAAAATAATGTATTGTATTAACTCTGAAGTGAGGAAACTGCAGAGTATCTTGTTATCTGCAGTGCACGTTGGGCTACATGAATTTTTCAGATCAGTATTTACTGTTACTAGTTTGGTATGGTATGGTAAGGTTTTTTGTTTTGTTTTAACTCAGCAGTGTAATTAGGTGGTTTGTGCAGCAGAGAGCTGTTGCAATTGTTCATTGGGGAGTAGGGATCATTATGAATTGTTTTTATGCAGGCCTTTAGATCAGTTTTTTTAATGTATGTATTATTATAGTTGAAAAGGACTTACCACACCCGCTATGCAGTATTTCAAGCCACTTGTAGACCTAAATCCTCTTTTTCCTTGACTTTGTTTCTCAGACCACCAATTCTCCCTAGTCCTTCTCCTTCAAAATCCATTCCAATCCCACAGCCCCTCCGACCAGCAGATGAAGACCATCGGAATCAATTTGGGCAACGTGACCGATCCTCTTCAGCTCCCAATGTTCACATCAATACAATCGAGCCAGTCAATATTGATGTAAGTATTAATAACATTTAGATCAAGAATAGTAGATGTGATGTTTCCTTTATGAATATCAGTGTGTTAAATTTATCATGTGTACACGAGTTCTGTGTTTCTGAGCTAATCCTTGTTGGTCTGTCAGAATCTTCATAGACTGCATGTAAGACACTTTTGCTATTGAGAGCTGTAAGAACACAAATAACCCATTCTCCAAAAGCAGAAACTGCCTTTTGGCAGTCCTGTTCTTTCATTTTCAATGAAACATTCTACCACAAACCACTGTTCTTTTTTTTTGTCATTAGTCCGAAGGCTCATGCTGCTAGCTGTACCACAGCGTTAAGAATATGAAAGGCAGTAACCACTCTTGCAAACCATTAAGCATATTTCTTTATATGCCAGGTAGGGATTTTTAGTATTTGTAATTCAAGTAATTTTTCTGGCATTGAAGAAAATTAAACGATTGCAGTAAGCTGAGTTCAGATTTACTGAATGTTCTTTAGGATTTCAAGAGCCCAGTGTGTATTGTTCTGAGCAATTTTTTGGAGTGTTCAGAAACTGCTACACTTGTTTTCCCCATTTTTGAAATTTCTGGGTTCTGAGTCATAAATAATAATGGTTGATATTGGGTATAAGGTCAGCTAGGACCTTTCAAAATGTTGATCACAACAAGCTCTTTCTAACTTTGCTAACATGTACAGATTGTATTTTACCCTTAACTCTGCTCTCTAGAAAGTAGTCGTTTATCAGGTGAGCAGTCTTGAAGTATACCTGGACACTGAGGCACAAAATCTGTTTTGCCTGTGAGCTGAGTGAAAGGTGAAATGTTAGTTGAGCATTAAAAGTGTGGCCACGTAGACATTTGCGTATGGTATGTGACAGTGGTGCAGCTGAGAGGCGGGACCAGTGCTTGCAGCAGCAGTGCAGGTGTATAAAAGAATAAAATAATTGTGTAACCAAAAGAAAAAATCTTAATGATGAAAATGGACATACAGAGGAATACTGCTACAATTTTCTAATTTTCTTCTGTTTAGAAAGTCCTTAGTGTAGTTTTCTTTTAGTCTGGATATGTTTTAAGATACATTCTCGGTTTGCAGTGGATTGCAAATGAAGGAAACCTTTTGCAGTTAGTCATTTCTGAGAACAGAGTGCGCCTAGCTATGCAAATTAGGTGCTTTGTTACAAGAAAAAATGAAGCAGAACTCATTTGACTGATGTACCTCAGTACAGGAAATTGATGTCCCAACTTCTGATATGACAGTTCAAATAATTTGTGCCACAAACACTCTAACTAGAATGTTTGGTTCAATATTTCTTCATGCATTTTGGCCAACTGCGTGTTTAAATCAATATTTTCATGTCAGCATCTATTTTGGGTGGTGTACATTTCACTTTACTACTGAGAGATGCTGTTTTAAAGCAACTAATTTTGAAAAGTTTAGTTGTTATAAATAGTTCTTTGGAGTAGCTGCTATTAATAAGCCAGGGTAGGAAACAACCATTATTTCATGGACAACATATGAGGTTATGGATTCTCAGTTTGATCAATCTCAATTGATTCTGGAATGTAAATGATAATCCCTAAATTAAACACATTTTTTTTTATTTATAGGACTTGATTAGAGACCAGGGTTTACGAGGAGAGGGAGGTAAGTAGTGTTTAAACTACCTACTGTGCTGTATTTAATTACACAACCTCTCTGTCCCTTCCCTTTGTTCTGCTTCCTTCTACAAAACACAGGCACAAAGGAAAATATGACTAGAACAAAAAATGAATTTGCATTTGCTTGTCCATGAACTTAATATTTGTCTGACAAAGGTTTGAGTCATTTGGCGGTCATTCTGGGAGTGGGGGAGACAGAAGGAGAAAAAGTCTTGAAGTGGCGTCTAGTTTTTAAGTTTTAAAATTACCTTGCACAGTCACTTTTTTGCTCTCACTTTTTTTGCCACGCACGTGGCTGCACACAGATATGCTACAGCTTCCCAACTCTCAAAGATTTTTATGCCTGTTGTTACCTTTCCACCCATGGAAACAACAGGGGTTTTCATTGAAAACCATCAACAATGTAGATGGACCTTCCATACAAACCGCTGCATCCTAAAGCAGCGTGAAAAACTCCGGTTCTTCTCCCCCTCTACCCCTGCTGAAGATGCTGCTTTGCTGTACTGCATGCCTGTGCTACTCTTGGAACCAGGTTGTTAGGACCTTACACTAAAGCCGGGTCTTTTTATGTTTCCTTCAGTAACATACAGCCCTAATTCATCATTAAGTCAGAACTAGTGCCAAAAGCTTTATTTTTTTTCACATTATGCACGGGCCTGTTAAGTCACTTCCCCCGCTGGCCGTCAAGGTCCTGAGAGGGATTCCTATGTGCTGTATTTATTGCTATGAATATCATAATAATAATATAGAAAGAATAGAAATAAAGAAATACTAAGTAGGGCAGGCATATGACAGTTTTTCCAACTCCCAAATCATTAACACAGTTGTCTCCTACTAATTATACCTTTCTTCAGCCATAAGTAAAGTCTGAATTACTGTAGTGCACTCTATCCCGATGTCCAGGGTTTTGTACTGTGGGCTATCACTGCCTTTGTTTCTCCCATTCAAATCTGGTAGTTGGTAGGGTGGTACCTACCTCCCGTGTTGTGTTTGATGGAGCTGTTTTTTCCTATGCCGGCAATAGAACACTTTTTAAAAAAAGAATTTCCTTTAATCCTGCAAGCCTACTAATTTAAAGTTGCCAGTTTTAGCTATTTTTGTATGTGTTGATAGGTGTGGCTCTCCACAGTTTTGCCCATTTTGTCCAGCATTTAAATGTTGTGCTATCATGTTGGTTTTAACTTTTGATCATAAAGTGTCTGCTTGGCATCTGAAAACAATTGGCTGTTCCCAGTCATGAAACAGTGTTATTAGTAATTGACTTTTTTCCTTCAAAGTACAGAAGCAATCTATGAATAGGAGTCAAAGCATCCTAGTTATTTCCCATGACTTCTTTCATTTCTTCTATGTGTCTGTCTTTCTGTCTCTGCCTGCCCGTCTCTTTCTCTCTAACAGCCCCTTTGAACCAGCTGATGCGCTGTCTTCGGAAATACCAATCCCGGACTCCCAGTCCCCTCCTTCATTCTGTCCCCAGTGAAATAGTGTTTGATTTTGAGCCTGGCCCAGTGTTCAGAGGTAGTTGGGCTCTTCTTTCTTGTTTTCACCCAAACAAAATAAGTAAAACCACAGATGCTGTTTGTGCCTCACCCTCACACCGTGTGTATGTAAGTGTGTGAGTTTATCAAAACACCTCTGTTTTTTTGCTTGGCCTGGCTGGAATGCTTTGAATGTGCTTTTCACACATACTCACTTTCACCTTTACACGCTTGAAAATTACTATAAATAAAGTCTGACTTAAATCTTGAAACGCAAGGAATTTCATAGTTGAGGTTTTTATGTGGACCTTAACATATTGTTTCTGAACAAAGGTCCTTGGATTGCATTGCAGTGATTTTAAAGACAAAGTGACATCCTTAACTTAGAATTTCCTTGACTGTTCAGTTTGAGTCAGTTCAGTGCTTTAACAGTTTTCTGTATTTAATATTCTTTGTTTTGAAAAGTAATCTAGGAAATCAAATGTGAATTACAAACATTTCCATTGATATCTCGTTAGGTCTCAAGCTTTCCAAGTAATGTGTCATGTCAACTTTCAACAGATACTTCATTTTGAGAATGTGCTATTGATACCACATCAAGGCCCTAGATGGTTTAGACCACGTAGTTTTTGTATAGTTAGCAAATTTCCAGTGAAACAGTATTTGCATCCTATACCATGTAAAATAGGACTCTTCCATTTTCACATCATTGACTCGGGGCGTAATTCAGGCCTAAAGCTGTCAATGGATCTGTTGTATTGCACAAAATCCCAAAAAATCTGGGATTTCATATGCTGGAGAAACCAACTATTAAGTACTAGCATGAAATGTAAATATTTGGTCTGTACATACACATTTGGAAATGGGTAGTTCAGTGCATGTAGCGTGGTTTTCAAATGCTACCATCTTGGCTGTTTCAAAGACTTTTGTTTCAGAATATGTCAAGAGCAGTTCACCTTATGAACTTTGTAAAGTTCTTCCAGAAGTCTTGGTAAGAAGACAGGTGTTCCCAACAAGCAAACTGGCTACAGAATGGAATACGTTACATACAGTTTCAGAGTCCAAGCTAATGACTTAAATCCAACATTATCTGAAGTATTCTACTGTAATAACTTGGAAAACAGGCCATCTGGTATTATTATGAACAGATTAATTGTAATGTTCTACATGTGCTGTAAGTGTTTTTGGTGAAGGGTGAATATTGTGCTAGTGTTTCTATATCATAGTATTAAAATTTAAGTAGGAGACTTCAGTTACCCCTAAAGAAAATGCATTCTAGTAGAGCTTTGCCGTTACAGAGGAAGTCTGTAACCCAGTAAACTTTTAGAAAATTGCTCATGTTCTGGGAACTTCATACATTTAATTCCATGTATGATTTAAGACAAATAATATAATAAATATATGACAGTATAGTGACCATAATATGCATGTGAACAAAAGTCCATCCTTCAGGTCACTGGCTCCCAGCTACTTGTAAATGTAGTTAGGATGCCCAATATGCATCATTATTGTTGCTTTAGTGTGTGGGACAAGGTTTATGGATACTGCATCCCATTTTTGATGTGTTGGTCTGTCATTATTTTGTGCTTCCACTTCTAAATGTATGGATTTTAGCTCAGTGAGGACAGACAGTGCTGTATATATATAGTCTGATAAATTAGCGTGCATTGAGTGACTGAACTCGAGCAACAGTTTTAAAAGTCACAAAGTCAGTTTTTGAACTATAGTTGGCATTAGGAGACACTTTTTTGGTAAGAAGGTGGCTTCTGAAGGAATATGAGGAGGAGTATTGTCTTCTACCACTTCCCAGAGCACTGATGTGAGAGAAAGCATTGGAATGTTGGAGGTCTTGTACAATGTCATACATTGTTTAGCAGAGCAGCATGAATTTAATTAACAGTTGACCCTATTTTATGTCCTTTGCATTGAGAGGGTCAGCACAACCTTGTTACAAATAATTATGGTGTATTTTAAAAAGCAGTGTCTAGTTGAAGTGCTCTTTTTGTAAAGCCATTGGGGCTCTGAAACACAGCTCTGTTAGTGACATTTTCCTGCATAGATTTGTTTAGATAACATACACACTGCAGATATACTGTTCTTTTTGTATTTAATAGAATATGCTTCAAATAGCTAACTGAAGTACTTGTTCTTTTTTAATCCTTTCTACAGTCTAATATTTACTTTTAAATAAGAGCTCTCTGCTAACAGATAGCTTTAAAACAGCCAAATGGTTTTCAGGTGGCACTTGGAGACTCAAATAGAAAATATTTCAATTTTTTGCATTTAATCTATTTTAATTCCAAAATACAGTGTTTCAGCTATTTACTGGGTCCCTAAAGGGTTAGCTACAAGAAATCTGAGAGCTACCTGCTGAAATGCTACTACTTTTCTTCTCAAAGAAACTGTGGAATTAAAAAATATATTTTTTTTTCTATTTAAAGAAACATTGTCATGTTAATTCATGAACAAGAGACTGGGGAATATCTGGTATACAGGGATGTTTGCTATAGACTTGTCTCCTCCTGAAATGTAAGACTTAAACACTAATCTAACATTAGGACAGTATTCCTATTATATGTTTGTTCCCTCTTAACATTTACATTGATGTTTGGAGATACTGCATTTTAAAGACAGTTCTTGTACCTAATATCAATACATTTTTATAAGCTGGCTTCTTATAGATAAAATTATCCTGTTTCTGAAATTTAGGTTCAACTGCAGGTTTGTCTGCAACACCTCCCGCCTCTTTGCCTGGGTCACTCACCAATGTGAAAGCATTACAGAAATCACCAGGACCCCAACGGGAAAGGAAATCATCCTCATCCTCAGAAGACAGAAATAGAATGGTAAGGGACAGATCAGCTATTTTCATTCGTAGTATGGTATATTCATATTATAGAAATACTACGCAACCATGTTCCACTTTTCTTTTATATTATAGAAATACTACGCAACCATGTTCCTCTCACTTTTCTTTTATCAAAGCCTTCTGAATTATTTTCAAGTTGATTAGGGTAATAATCAAGGACTTTAAACCAATAAATAATGGAATATTGAAACTGTGGGACTGATATATAAATCATTTAAATAATTGACTATACTTACTTTTACTTTGGTGCACCCAAGTGTTTTGGTGCGCTTCATATTATAATGCCAGTTTCCCTTCAAATAACAGCTTAACTTTTCCCACCATGATTCGTGAACTTTGAAAGTTCTCTAGTAATATTCTCAAATGTAACAATACATAAAAATGCCTACATTTTTCTTAATTCACAATTTAGCATTATGATTGAGTAAGAATTGAAAAATAAATGGTCCTTTATTTTTTGTAAGAGTTTCTTAATATCTAGGGGTTTTAACACTGCCAGAAACGTGTGGCAAATATTTCATGCCAGGAAGTAGTTTAGTATACCTGTGTGCTGAGTTTTTGTGTATGGCTGGCTTGAAAAGTCAAATATCTGAAAAAGAAAGTTCTTTTAGGACTTTAATGATATGAAATGCTGATATAAAATCTTTAACAAAGGAGCTTTTTTCACAGACATTAATGCACTTGCTTTCTTCCTGTTCACTGTTTACGCATATATATAAAGAAAACCCTTGGTCGACGGGATTCAAGTGATGATTGGGAGATACCAGATGGACAGATTACAGTTGGACAAAGGATAGGATCTGGATCATTTGGAACGGTCTACAAAGGAAAGTGGCATGGTATGTGGCCGTCACGGCAAACAGTTATTCTTAAGCAAGTAACATTGCCTGCTGGGGGTCACCCAGCTGGAAAGCAGCTTCACAGAAAAGCACCTGGGGATTCTGGTGGACACGAAGTTGAACGTGAGCCAGCGATGTGCCCATGCAGCAAAGAAGGCTAATGATATCCTGGGCTGCATTAGGCAAAGCATTGCCAGCAGGTTGATGGTGGTGACCCTTCCCCTTAGCACTGGTGAGGGCCACACTTGGAGTGCTGGGTCCAGTTCTGGGCTCCTCAGTGCAAGACAGACATGGACATAATATGGAGAGTCCAGTGAAAGGCCATAAAGATGATTTTTAAATTAATAAGTAGTGTGCTAAACAGGTGATGTTAGAATTTCAAACTGTTTAGGAACTCAACTCTTGCATGTTCTTCTGAATTAAGTAATTATTAAAGTAAAAATGAAACAGTTACTAGAAAGGCTGAAGCATCCATCTTGATGAATGAGGAT